>NC_134353.1:509469441-509597455 GCF_048569485.1 Anomaloglossus baeobatrachus
TGCGTGCGCTGGTAACCAAGGTAAATATCGGGTTGGTTACCCGATATTTACCTTAGTTACCAAGCGCAGCATCGCTTCAGTGCGTCGCTGCTGGATGGGGGCTGGCCACTGGTTGCTGGTGACAGCTCACCAGCAACCCTTGTAGCGATGCTCCAGCGATCCCTGCCAGGTCAGGTTGCTGGTGGGATCGCTGGAGCGTCTGACTGTGTGACCTCTCACCAGCAACCTCCTAGCAATTTACCAGCGATCCCTATCAGGTTGTATCGTTGTTGGGATCGCTGGTAAGTTGTTTAGTGTGACGGTACCTTAAGATGCATCCACCTCTAAGAAGAATTGTGTGTTTATCTCTGGTCTATACAGTGCCAGAGCTGATGAGAAGGCCTGCTTGAGGAAGACAAATGCACTTTCAGCTTCAGGAGTCCACATCTTGGGATTCTCCACCTTGTAGGTCAGAGCTGAGATAAGAAGAATCCAAGAAGAAAACTGCTGAATGAATTGGTGATAATAATGTGCAAACCCCAAGAACCTCTGAATCACTTTAATACCATCAGGAGGAGGCCACTTAAGAACCGCTAACACCTTTTTTTGGTCCATCTTTGGGCTGGTGTTACAGATTATGTAGCCCAGAAAGGAAAGGGATGTCTGTTCAAAGAAACACTTCTCGAATTTGGTGTATCAGTGATTCTCCCGCAGCCCTTGTAGTACCAGGTGAACATTCCTCCTGTTGGTTGGCAGATCGGGAGAGAACACAAGACAAGATTGTATGCTCCCCAGAGGTCGAGTTTGGAGAAGTTCCTGGAGCATGGGAGACAGTCGAACAATTTTGGTATAAGCATCATTGGATACTTATTCTTGACCAGGATTTGGTAAGACCTCTATAATCGATATAGGGATGTATGGCGCTATCCTTTTTCTTTACAAAGAAGAACTCAGCTATGGCCAGTGAGGAGGACTTCTGAATGAATCTCCTTGTCAGGTTCTCCTTAATGTATTCAGACATGGCTAGGATCTCCACCTGTGACAGAGGGTAATTTCAACTGCGGGGAGCTGAGGAACCAGAAAGTAGATCGATTGGGCAATCGTTCTGCCTATGTGGCAGCAGTGTCTCAGCCTCCTTCTTGTCAAAGACATCCATGTACGCCAACTAGGCAGACGGCAGACTCAGAAGATTAGAGGGCATCAGAGGAGGACGAGCAAGACAAACTGGAACGAGTCATTTTTCGTGACAGGACTGACTCCATCTCAGCACATCTCCGGATCTACAGTCCAAGACAGGCAGGCTCATGTCTCTGAAGCCACGGCAGAACCAATAGCAGAGGGTGAGACATCCATGGTAGCATGTAGAAAGCAATTTTCGCTGGGTTCAGCATTCCCACCCTAATCTCTACTTACTCATTGATGAACTGGATAGCCTTGCACAAAGGCTTGCTATCCACAGATGACACCGCTATAGGAACTTGTAGTCGATGTATGGTAATCCATTGATATGGATAAGGAGGAAGAGGACTTGCTCTCACCTAGAGTAGCTTCTCCCATAGACCCTAGCCCTGGACGCTTCTTGGCTTTCTAGGACAGAAACTGGTCAGGTGAGTAGGACTTCCACAGTAGAAACACCCCTCTCCGATGCGACGGACCTCTAGGCGGAGCTTTGCTGGATGCACCTGATCTACCTCCATGAGCTCAGGAAGAGTATCGGAGACAGTGGGTCACAGCATGATGTGTCTCTGGAATGAAGGAGCCAGGCACAATGACCTCTTCTTTTGGTTCGCCTCTCTGGATCATTCTTGGAACCTGAGTTTGATGTGGATAGTTAGAGATACCAGGTCGTCCAGAGTAAAAGGCACATCTCGACAGCCAGCTTGTGCTTGATCCTACTGGACAATCCTTCCCAGAATGCAGCCAGCAGTGCTTCATTATTCCAGCCCAGTTTGTAGGACAGTGTGCGAAAACAGACGGGCTGCTGGCCTACGGTGAGGCTCCTCTAGTGGAGTCTAAAGATTGAGGATGCTATTGAGGAGACTCAATCCAGCTCGTCGAACACCTTGTGAAACACCTCTAGAGAGATCTGCAGGTTGGATGATAAGAGCACTCCTCTCCCATAATGGATTGATCCAGACAAGAGCCTCGCCAGTCAAGTGCGACATCATAAAGGCCACTTTGGCCTAGTCCGAGGTGAACCAATGGGAGAAACGTTTAAAGTGCAAGGAGTACTGATTTATGAATCTTGTACATTGTTGGGGATCGCCGTCAGAATGCGGAGAGGTAGACATACAGGGACCAGAGCTTGGAACTGGATTTACTGCCAGAGTAGAGACCACAGCTGGAGCAGAGGTGGATGGAGACGCTTGTGTCAAAGTGTGCACAAAGGTGTCCACCAACCGTAGATTGGTCAGAATCCAGTGCTGTTGGTCTCGTTGTCGGACTATCTCTCTTGCTGCAGGCCGGTAAGCAGGACATCACTGGAGCCAGTAGGATCCATGGCCTGAGCAAACTGTAATGCTTGCAGGGGAGAGTGGAAGTGGACTCACTGGGCCACAGCACACAATACACCTAAGGGGCTTGACTTTGGCACGCACCAGGTATTCACCAGAGCCTCTGATGGTGAGGGTGGATTAGGCTGCGGATAGCAACCAGGTGCCATTCCGGCAGGCACAACCGGAATGGATGGATGGATGCATCAGTGGGTTCAGCAGATACACCTGGTACGGATTGGTGCAGCAGCAGGTACAGCAGTTGCAGCTGATAAGGATAGGTGCAGCAGTGGATACAGCAGGTACAAGTGGGATAGTAAAGTGCAACAGTGGGTACGTCAGGTACAGCTGGTACAGATGGGTGCAGCAGTGGATATGTCAGGTACTAGAAAACAGACAGGTGATAATACGGCACAACAAAAAAGCGGCAGCAGCCAAAGCACAAGAGACCTGACAACTAGCAACATATAGACAACGTTGCCCAGGAACTTCCCATAAGGGGAGGATGCCTTAAATACTGATTTAGGACACTGACCCTTTAAGAATAGGTGTGCGCACCCTAAAATAAGTGTGCTCCCAGGAGACCTGTGCACCCTGGGAGCATCAGGGACGGAGCAGATACCTCTGAGCGGCCAGGAGGGTGAGTGTGCTGGTGTCCCTGTTGGGCGAGGAGTGATGGACAGTGTGGGGAAGCCAGTAACAGCGTTACATTGAGGACGACGTGGATCACATTATTCGGTATGGAGGGCTATGTGGGCCCCATTATTTTGTATCTAGGCCTATGTAGATCACATCATTCTGTATTGAGGACCATGTGGTACACATTATTTTGTGTGGAGGCATATGTGGGGCCATTTATTCTGTTTGGCAGACCATGTGCAGCTTGTTATTCTGTATGGAGGACTATTTAGGGCCCATTATTCTGTATAGAGGTCTATTTGGGGCCCATTATTCTGTATGGAGGACTATGTGGAGTTTGCAACTAGATTGGCCTGCAACTTTGTCCAAGTTTTTAATTTTGACTCTATGTATTTGAGTTTGACATCCATCGGTTATAGCCACAAGATACTACAGTAATGCTCAAGATCTTGCATTCTGAGTGCATATGCTGCAGTAGATCCTGGGCACTTGGGTATCATACAATCCAGAAATTCCAACTCGAGTCCTGTATTAGACGAGTCCTTTACATACTACTAAGCTCATTAAGTCTGTAGTTCCATCATATTTACAAAAAAAATAGATTTTTTGTTCCTATTGTTTTTGAAATATAAATGTATAGCCAGGTTTGTGACGATAGCTTCTCTAAGGATCTGTAACCAGATTTTACAATACAAGTGACATACTAAATAAATGTAAGGGTTTGCTCACATCTGCATATAAGAAAAATCGCACCAATATTTATCCAGTAAAGTAAGATGAGAGAAATCCATTTGGTATTCCATATGTAATGCGAGTGCTATGCGAGTGTACAGTTTTCTTTTCTCACTTAGCATCCATACGACATTTCCACCAGCAGCTGTTACTCAACAATCATTTACAGGACCATTTATTTCATTCTGTGCTACAGAATGGTAATGTATTCGTAAAAAATGGACGGAATATGGGTGGTTCTTGTGCCATCCATTTATTTTCTCAAACCCATAGACTTGCAACGGCAAGTTTTGAAAAGTTTTATGCAGCGATACGCAGCATGCTGTGTTTATGTTCCTCAGGCCGATTGGAAAGACTCACAGATCATCACTGACTCATTGGATAACATTGGTCCAAGTGCAATACAATTTTTTAGAAAATTTCACTCTGCAGATGTGAGACCCTTATAGGGTAATAATATCCATAGTTTGTACTGTAAAATCTGACAACAGATCCACTTCAAATACTTTCTCTGAGTTTACATTTGTGCTGCTTGAGAGAGAAATACAGATGCATCTCAAATAGTCTCCCAGTAGTGTAACTGCAATAGAAGATCTGTTATTAAGTACAACAGATGGGGCCCTACAACAGGACTACAGGTGCATCTCAATAAGTTAGAATATCATCAAAAAGTTAATTTATTTCGGTAATTCAATGCAAAAAGGAAACATAAATTATATAGAGTCATTAGAAACAGAGTGATTTATTTCAAGTGTTTATTTCTGTTAATGTTGATGATTATGGCTTACAGCCAATGAAAACTCAAAAAATCATTATCTCAGAAAATTAGAATAATTACCACATAACACCTGCAAAGGCTTCCTAAGCATTTAAAAGCGTTTAAAATGATCCCTAAAGCTGGGGTCACACATAACGACAACGACGTCGCTGCAACGTCACCATATTCTATGACGTAGCAGCGACCATAGATGATCGTTAGTAAGCTGTCAAACATGTTAGAAAAAGCAGCGACGGAGCAGCGATCATAGCGACGTCGACGGTCGTTGTGTGGTTTCAGACGTAGCGTAGCGTCGCTGCTGCGGTGTCAAACACAAGGATTATCAGCTTATCAGCATGGCGCAGCGGGATAGCAGCGATCAAAATATGACTTCGAGCATTTAGGAGCGAGCAACGATTTCGCAGCAGGGGTCTGATCGTTGTTATTTGTCACACACAGCGACGTCGCTGTTGAGGTCGCTGCAACGTCACAGAATATGGTGACGTTGCAGCGACGTCGTTGTCGTCGTCGTTATGTGTGACACCAGCTTTAGTCTACACAATAATGTGGAAGACTGGTGACTTGACAGATATCCATAAGGCAGTCATTGACACACTCCACAAGGAGGGGAAGCCACAAAAGGTCATTGCTTAAGAAGCTGGCTGTTCACATAGTGATGTGTCCAATCATATTAATGGAAAGTTGAGTGGAAAGAAAAAGTGTAGTAGAAAAAGGTGCACAAGCAACTGGGATAACAACAGCCTTGATAGGATTGTTAAGAAAATGCCATTCAAAAATTTGGAGGAGATTCACAAAGAGTGGACTGCTGCTGGATTCAGTGCTTCAAGAACCACAACACACAGACATATCCATGACAAGGGCTACAACTATCACATTCCTTGTGTCAAGCCAATCATGACCAATAGACAATGCCAGAAGCGTCTTACCATGGCCAAGGAGAAAAAAACTGGACTGTTGCTCAGTGGTCCAAGGTGTCATTTTCAGATGAAAGTAAATTTTGCATTTCATTTGGAAATCAAGGTCCCAGAGTCTGAAGGAAGAGTGGAGAGGACACAATCCAAGCTGCTTGAGGTCTAGTGTGAAGTTTCCACAATCAGTGATGGTTTGGGGAGTCATGCCATCTAATGGTGTAGGTCCACTGTATTTTACCAAGATCAACGTCAGTGCAGTCGTCTACAGGAAAGTTTAGAGCACTTCATGCTTTCCTCTGTCAACAAGCTTTTTGGAGATGGAAATCTAATTTTCCAGCAGGACGTGGCACCAGTCTTCATTGCCAAAACTACCAACCACAGCATCACTGTGCTTGATTGGCCAGCAAACTTGCCTGACCTAAACCTCATACAGAATCTATGGGGTATTGTTAAGAGGAAAATGAGAGACACCAGAATCTAGAATGTTGTCACGCTTCCCGGTCCCCTGGTCCCGCTCTCCGGTCCCCGTGGCCCGCTCCCCGCTCCCCGGCGACGTCCCCTGCTCACCACTCTGGTCCCGGCCTCCTCTTCCCCGCCTGCGGCCTCCATGCGTCCAGCTCCCCGCTCCCGGCGCTCCTCTGCGACGTGGGACTCCCAGCCGGGCACCCCTGCTTCCTCTGCACCGCTCCCTGGACTGGCTTCTGATACTCGGGCCTCGCGCATGCGCATTAGGGCGCGCGCGCGGTCATTGACTCTTTCTTAAAGGGCCAGCACCTAGAAACAGGAAATTGCATAGACAGGTACAGGGTATATTAAGATTCACTTTCCTGGTGGGCGGGGCCTGTTCTACGTGTTTAGCAAGCTAGTGTTCAGGTCCCCGTATTGCTTTGCCCTGTGCTTTGCCTTGTATTAACCCTGTCCTGTCTCGTAGAGCCTGTCCTGCCACGCCAGTCGCTCCGAACCAAGTCCATCCCTGGACCCTGACGGTGACTTCGGCGGATGTCCCACCACCTCTGCAGCTCCGTCAGTCTCCAGTCCCTGGCTCCGTTCGGTGACCCGTTCCATCGCTCAGCAGGTTCCGGATCCCGCCTGACCCTACAACCCGGCCTCGGACCCTGAGCTTCGTCACCCGGGCTACCGTCCTGAACTTCGTGTGCTCAGCGTCATCCACCTTTCCTGCTCCTCTACGGACTGTCCAGCTACCTATAGTGCTTCGGCTGCCGTGCATCAGGACCCTCTGGCGGGGTGACCGGCCTGGCTGCCTCCTCAGGGGAAATCGGTGTACGGTCCAGTGCTTCCACCACCTGGTCGTAACAAATGTAGACAAGCTGAAGGCTGCTATCAAAGCAACCTGGGCTTCCATAACACCTCAGCAGTGCCACAGGCTGATCACCTCCATGCCACGCCACATTAATGCAGTTATTCATGCAAAAGGAGCCCTGACCAAGTATTGACTGCATTTACTGTACATACTTTTCAGTAGGCCAACATTTCTGAGTTTAAAATCATTTTTTCAGTTGGCCTTATATAATATTCTAATTTTCTGAGATAGTGACTTTTGGGTTTTTATTGGCTGTGAGCCATAATCATCAACATTAACAGAAATAAACACTTGAATTAGATCACTCTGTGTGTAATGACTCTATATAATATATGTGTTTCCCTTTTTGTATTGAATTACTGAAATACTATAACGCTTTGATGATGTTCTAATTTATTGAGATGCACCTGTAGTCCTGTTGTAGGTCCACATCTGCTGTACTTAATAGCAGTTCTTCTATGGCAGTTACACTACTGGGATTAATTGGAAGTTTCCTTTGCTAATTTAAGGAGTAACTGTCACTTTATGTTTTACATTTTTTTCATAAATTATTGGTACGTGTGAAAATAAGAAAACTTTATAATATATTTTGTTGGCGAAATCTGCTTCTTTCTCCTTCTGGACTTTTCATTCTTTCTCAATTCACATGTAATATTTTTATTCATTGAATTCGTATTTTTTTCTATTACTGAGATAGGAAATGGCAGTTCAATGGAAAACTGTAAATGTGATTTCAGGAGAACTTGCAGCAGAATGTCTGTGCCTCCAGCTCCCCCCTTCTCCTCCATAGTGTTGTAAAAGCACCAACTGTCATCTCCTATCTTATTAATGTTAGATATGTGATCACTGAATACAGATTTTATCTATGAACTGAGAGTGAAAAATTAGTCCAAGATCAGAAAGAAGCAGATTTCTCTGATAAGACATCTTACAATTGCAGAAAGTTGCTTATATTTTATGTGAACTCTTGATTTATAAGATAAAAAATAAAATGATTAAGCTTTTTTATATATATAAATTTTATTTGTTTATTTCATAAAATACATATGTAGAGATCTAATTTACTACTGTAATACTGCAATTATTGTTTTGTATTTCTAAAAAGGTGATTTAGATTTTCTTATCTTCTTTCATTATAATTTTGTTTCCTCATTTTCAATTCCATAAGTAAATTCTATCTAAAAATGTAAAATAACAGAACAAAACAAAAGTCTCAATTCTGCTGGTCTTTTAGAAATTATTTCACTAACACGCCATGGAGGCGAACATATATGTGGACTAAGATTATAGTCTAGTCTTAATAGCATTACAGATCCATAGTGAATTAGCTGAATGATTGATGCACTTTAATTGCTGCATACAATACCTGAATATTATGCATTCACAAAAAAACAGTCAATGATTGATTCTTACATTCATAACTAAATGCACAGTGTTCTATCTAATTCTTTAACCCTAGAACGCATACCTGGGGCCTCGCAGGCCTGCTGGGTCATTTGTTTTCTATGGTAGATTGAATTGCTTGCGCGTTCTAGGGTTAATCTGAAAAAATACACATTACAATTTACTAGCTGAGTACTTCATTTCATCACAATGGCTGCATGTAATCAAAACACTGATACAGAGATATGATTGGACTCCTATTTGTAATAAACAATATTGCCCTATAAAGCCTCTGCTCAGAATATTATATTTATAATATTCTTTTACACTATATAACTGTTAATTGTCACACACCAAGACCACAGCATGGAGATTTTTATGCTATTTTACATTTTTAATTGTGGACCTTTTCTTACAGGGGTTGAAAATGAGGAAGTTTACATGTTTTGGGAACTGTGAACCTTAGGAAAAGGTAAGGATTGTTATTGTAGAGGTACATGTTTATGGATGGTGTGACTATATGTGTACAGTGTTGGACTGGAGTGACAAGGGCCCACTGTTTAGTTATTTGCAATTATACATTGCCCTCTTTCATAAATTTAGCTATGCTTCAATATAATAATAAACTAGGTAGTTTGTTGAATGAATGAATTAATTAATGATGAGAAGCTGTTTTTGTCTGAGCATGGTGAAGCAAATGTATTTGGCCAACTACTTGTCACCGGAGGGAGGGAAAGGAATGGGGTGGTGACTGGATGGGAGACCCAACACTGACCCTCAGACTAAGAGTACCCTAGGCTTTCCCTTAACCGAGAGGTACGCTTAAAGGTAGCGAGGTCTGGGCCCCCAATGTCTTCCTGTTTTTTGTCCTTGTCCATTTTTAGTTAAACGAAAAAGGTTTTGGTACCGTGTTAGCCAGTTGAAAAAAGATTGATTGCTCTCAGTGAGAGAAACAAAATTAAAATTTTGTAGTTCTGATACCTTTTAATGGCTAACTAAAATAAAAATAATTAAATAATAATTAATAATATAATAATATTAATACTAATAATTAAATAATAATTAATAATAATAAAAATAATAATTAAAATAAATAATTACCATGCCTGAGGAAGAGACCTGAGATGTCTCGAAAGCTTGCTTTATAACATCATATTTTATTTTTATTTTAGTTAGCCATTAAAAGGTATCAGAACTACAAAATTTTAATTTTGTTTCTCTCACTGAGAGCAATCAATCATTGTCCTTGTCCATAATGGTAAGACCCCCCCCCACAACCCACCACCCAGGGGAAGGTTGGGCAGAAGTAAAAAAAAAAACCACTGACAAAACTGATAGACGAGTACAAACAAAATTGACTCACACCTAATACCAACAATAGGGAACAACAGAAGGTATACAGAGAGGGGAAACATAGAAAGTAGAAAGTAACAAAACAAGCTACACCACCACTGTAACATACAGCAGCAGCAGCAGCAGAAAGCACCTACTCACAGCTCCAGGCCTAGCTCCAGACTAAACTGAATAACCAGCACCCTCTGCAGGAAGCAGAGGATTTTTATCCAGGACAGAAGTGGTCATCAGAGAAATCACCTGGGTAGAGTTAATGAGCTTGCAGCTAACAAGGAAAGCTGATATTAGCTCTGCGACTGCCAAAAACCCCCCATATGTTTATTGTGTAAGGCCTCTGATGATAAACAGACCCTGAGCCTCTTACTAAACTTACCAAGAGACGACCGTGACACTACTGTTCATGTTGGGGGCTAAGTGGCTTACTCCTCGAAAGGGGCCTACCGGAAAATTCACCTGCTCCACTGCGGGCCAGTCCATGCTTGTATGTATATACTTCAATGTGCCCTAAGACCCACAGGTGTAGTTGGAGATCATTAGGACTAAAGTGAGTGGGACAATACCCAGCGCAGCTGCTATTAAGCGAAACGCACATATATCCGCCCATCAAAGTCTGCTATGTAGTTATGGCCTTCAAATTGTTTTCAGTTTTATTTATTGTTGTTTTTAAATTTGAAATAATTGTTTTCTTTTTTTCAGTGACTACAAGACGTTTACGAGATCGAGAATTGCTGAAACGGAAGAAAGAAGAGGCTCAAGCAAAAGACAATTATCAGTGGGTTTTTGGGTAAATTTTCAGGGGATAGCCTTGGTACTTTATGCTATCACTGAAGTATTTAGAAGGTTGTGTAATATATACAATTAGGTAACATAGAAAGTATAAAGCCCTGCAGTTAAAATTAAAAGCCCCTTAAAAATGCTTTGCTTTTCAATAGTAGTGAACAGAACACAAAGGTAGTTGTCTCATCTCAGCAGCTCCAGTCAGATTAAAGCAAGCACAGATAAAAACAGTCCAAGTGAACAGTCTTGGGGGAAGCGGCTGATCTCTCCATTTGACTATACATTAATTAGCAGAGGACTGGATAACCATATAATAGAGCACATAGTAGAAGAGAATCTGGCACTCAAAATATGTTGCAAACATATTTCTTTAATGATAGTTCAAAAAAGTGTACAAACGTAACGTTTTAGTCAGAGACCTTTATCAAACATGCACCTAGCGGCAAACCACAGGTGAGTAAATTAAATGAAAGGCGCTTGTGGAAGTGCAATCTCTGTCTCTATGAGGCACATTTTGGCAAATGTGGATATTTAGAATATTCAAATAGAATTCAATTCCACTCAAATATATTTACTCATTTCTAGTAGTAACCAAGACATTTGTTTTATTAGTTTATTGCAATATTTTTGTAAATAAGTTTAAAAGCAACATACATGTTTTAGAGCTAATTTTCAATTATTAGAGAGCAGGCTATCAGCAAACGTCAAAGGAAAAACAAAGGAACTGGTCGTGGAAAAAGGAAGCAAGTTAAGGAACCTGAGCCAGAACCAGAGCCTGAGCCAGAACCACAATCTGAAGCTGAACCAGAATCGCTCCATGAACTCGAAAATGATCCAAGACAAGAAGAGCATCCATATGAAACAGAGGCAGAAAATAAATTTGAGTTACTGTCCGATGTACCACACGAGCACATTGAACACGTGCAAGAGCAAGAACCTCTGGTGCACCATGAAGATTCAGTGCCAACTGTGCCCGAACGAGAAACTGCTGACGTGACTCTTCTCATACATGAAGATGTTGATGGACATTTACCACATGAGACTTCCTCTTTGCTAAAAGGTAATACGTTGACTAAAGTGCAAAATAATTTTTAATTAATAATGCTTAAAATTTATACATAGTAATATTTTTTTCAGCAGCCAATTGGTCATATCTTTGATCCCCATGTAAATTACACATCATTTAATAAGTATATTTCCTTGTCTTCATGAAGGTGTTCCATTAAGTTAATATGATTATCCTTTCTTACGTGTAGTACAGGGAGGGTCTCTTACTGAGTCAAACTCTTTTTAAAGATGTTTGTTACATTGGTGGATTAGGAAGGCGCTACCACCGAAATGTGTTGTCCTCACACTGAGCCATAACGCAATGCCAGTACTAATATGCCAGTGCCGCTATTGAATTTTTAACACTAGAACTACTGAGATAGTCATTTTGACTACTTTGCACCATGTATTTCTATATAGGTGTCACGAGTCCAGTAGTTCTAGTGTTAATGCTATAAATAAAAGCTAATTTTTACTTTCATCCGTGGATGCCCAGCTGGAATTTTTCTCCTGGTTTATGGTTTATTTATGCTAGTGTATACAGGGACAGTTAGGCAGGGATTAGCAATATGCACCCAGAACTGCTCGTGGTTCTGGGTGCATATTGCACTTGACAGGTTCCCTTTAAAGGGAATCTGTATAACATAAAAAAAGAGCTTTTATTATACTCACTGTGGGTCAGTCCGGTTCGATGGGCATCGATGGTCTTGATCTGGCACCTCCTTTCTTCTTGAGATCACTGACCTCTTTCACTGCTTCATGTGGATGACTCCTTCTACGTCATTCACACAGAGTCCTCTATTGTCCTCTTACGCACATGTACTTTTCTCTGCCCTGCCGAGGGCAGAGCAAAGCATCGCAGTGCGCATCTTTTGATCTTTCCCCGCACCTGTACATTACAGTACTGAGGGCAGAGAGACGTGCGCAGGAGCGCAATGGAGAATACTGTGTGGATGACGTAGAACAAGTCATGCACACGAAGCAGGGAAAGAGGATGGCGATCACAAGCAGAGAAGAGTCGACAGATCAAGATCAGCAACACCCATTTGACCAGACCACAGGTGAGTATAATAAAAGCTCTTTTTTTTATGCAGAGCGGCCTGGGGACCTATATACAGTATTCTAGAATGGTCTATATAAGGCTTACTGGGGTTGACCACAATTTATAGGGTACAAATGTAGTGACAGGTTCCCTTTAATTACTTAGATGCTGCCGTTAATTTGCGAAGGCGATTAGCAGGCCTAGCATATGAAAATATAATTATATGCTCAGGTGGAGAATAAGATTGAGTGATGAAAATTGTACATTTATTGTCACTATATGAGCAATAGAAAAAAGGAAAATATGAAGTAGCCACCAAGAATTTCAGGGATTTTTGTACATCCTTGTTCAAATAAGAGTCTGTTCGATGTATATCATAATTTATGAAATTTATCATGTATAATTTTTAGGTTTTATTAAAGAGAACCTGTCAGGTGCAATATGCACCCAGAACCACGAGCAGTTCTGGATGCATATTGCTAATCCTTGCCTAACCGTCCCTGTATACACTAGCATAGATAAAGAGATCTTTAGAAAAAGTATTGCTAAAGATCTTTTATCATATGCTAATGAGTGAGGGCAGAAGTTCCCTGGTCATTAGTTCCCCTGGCCAGTTGGCTCCATTAGCATGTTAGTACGTCCCTGTGGGCATGCTAACATGCTATTGAATACGCAGCAGCACAAGATGATCTCACTCACCTCTCTGCCGCCATTGCGTCCGACGCTAGATTTCGGCTCAGTGCGCATGATCCCGGAGTTTGGCTTCCCTTTAAGCACTCTTACTTATTCCTGTGTTATTATTTGTAGATCAAGAAGAAGAAGAAGCAGCAGTGTCTGATTTTGGCCCAGCTACAGAAGCACCTGAAGTTCTTGCCTTTCCTTTTGAACAAGAACAAGTTGAACATCAGTATTACACACCACTGCTTTAACTTTACCGTTATACAATTTCCTATATTAAATAAGTTGTATGTTTTAGAATAGAATATACATTAAGATACATTAAGTCTAAAGCTGGTGTCACACTAAACGACAGCGACAACGACGTCGCTGTTACGTCACCATTTTCGGTGACGTAACAGCGACCTTGTAAGTCACTGTTATGATCGCTGCTTAGCTGTCAAACACAGCAGAAGCAGCGATCATAAGGTCGCTGTACTACATGTTCAGAGAGCAGGGAGCCGCGCTTAGCGCTGGCTCCTTGCTCTCCTGCAGCACACATCGGGTTAATTAACCCGATGTGTGCTGCAGCTACATGTCACAGTTCAGAGAGCAGGGAGCCGCGCGCACTGCTTAGCGCTGGCTCCTTGCTCTCCTTGCTACAGTATGCATCGGGTTAATTACCCGATGCATACTGCAGCCACATGTCACAGTGCAGGAGCCGGCGCTGGCAGCAAGAGCGGAGGCTGGTAACCAGCGTAAACATCGGGTAACCAGGGAAAGGTCTTCCCTTGGTTACCCGATGTTTACGCTGGTTACAGCTTACCGCAGCTGCCAGTGCCGGCTCCTGATCGCTTCATTTCGTCGCTCTCTCGCTGTCACACACAGCGATGTGTGTGTCACAGCGGGAGAGTGACGACTAAAAAATGAAGCTGGACATTCAGCAACGACCGGCGACCTCACAGCAGGGGCCAGGTCGTTGCTGGATGTCACACACAGCGACAGCGACGGGACGTCGCTGCAACGTCACAGAAAATGGTGACGTAGCAGCGACGTCGTTGTCGTCGTCGTTATGTGTGACACCAGCTTAACACCTATAACAACCATCACCTACAGTGACTGCAATACATAGATTTCTGTATATGAAACATTCATTGTACTATTAGCTTTCATTATTTCTTTTATATAAAAGGTGGTATTTTGATACTTAGCATTTATGAAATGAGATACATAACCAGATAAAAAAAATAATAAAGTGATGCATTTATTACCTTCAAAAACTTATTTTTATGTCTTTTCTATTTTTTCTAACGTGTAACAGTCCTTTTGAATTTTCCCTACTCTGACATTCTTTCTTCTAGTTAGCCAACAGCTAAAATATAAAGTATTTTCCTAATTTGCAATTAGGGGGTCTATATGAAGTCCCTTTATAGGTCAGTTGCATCCAGATGATGGGGACAGGTAGGTTGGTATGTGTAATAAAACAGAATCTGGACCTCTGTACTGGTTCAGCAGGACCAGTATTTGCACCAGGAAAACAGCAGCAATCCCATATGTAAATGCAAAAAAAAATTAAATAAATAAAACTGCTGATTTTTGATCACTTTACCTATATATATATATATATATATATATATATATATATGTATAAAAATGAAAAAAAAAGGATCCAAAAGGTTGAATGAACCTAAATATCAATAAAACTTTAGCTCGTACAAGAAAAAAAACACACCTTCATACAGCTATATTGAATGAAAAATATATTTATGACTCTCATATTTTGACATAAGCCATTCTTTGAATTTTTTCTTATTTTATTTTTTTTTAAGTAGGAAATCGTAAAAACCTATATAAATCACTATAACCTAACTGATTGGTAACTCAACGTTAATTAGCTATTTTTACTGTACAGTGAACATCACAAACCCATTGCCCCCCCAAAAAAACCCCAATGGTGGCATTACTAATGGCTGTATGAAATAAGATAGTCGTGTAGATGATTGAACAGTACATGGTAGCAGAAAATCTAATCTAGATGGAGTGTACGTCTGGAAGAGGTATGTCTCTTGGAGAGGTTTCACTGTATACTGCTGGTTTCTTGCACTATTATATTTCTTTGGAAGACGTGGGGGTTAGATGAGTCTTGTCGCCAAGCAAAATACAGTGAGACAAGATATGAAAAACCAGCAATGCAGAACAGAAGTATTGCTCTTGGGCCATATTCACATATCAGGGATTCTTCGAATCCATGAAAAATAAACTTGGCTGGCTTAGATTTTCATTATTTTTTGAACAGTATGTCAGTTTTAAAGCAGTGTTTTTTTTACCGCTGGAGTGGTGCTTTAAATCTCAAGGCCCCGTTACACACAATGATATCACTTGCGAGCGTACTCGCCCCCGTCGTTTGTGCGTCACAAGCAAATCGTTGCCCGTGGTGCACAATATCGTTAGCAGCCGTCACACGGACTTACCTGCCTAGTGATGTCGCTGTGACCAGCGTACCGCCTCCTTTCTAAGGGGGCTGTTCGTTCGGTGTCACAGCGGCGTCACTAAGCTGTTGTTTGTCGGTCCCAAGGTGTCACATGTAGCGATGTGTGCTGCCTCGGGAACGACGAACAACCTGCGTCCTTCACAATCAACGATTTTTTTGAAAAGGAACGATATGTCAACGAAGGACGATAAGGTGAGTATTTTCCATTGTTAACACTCGCTCATTGGTGTCACACGCAACGACGTTGCTAACGATGCCGGATGTGCGTCACGGAATTCCGTGACCCCAGCGATATATCGTTAGATACGTCGTTGCATGTAACGGGGCCTTAAGTCTTCTTCTTTTAGTCTTATACTCACCTTCCAGCATCTACACCATTTTTCGGCGTTGCTCCTGACTCTCAGCGCCATCTTATAACCGCAACTTCTGACTGTCTGAAGTCACACCTGAAGCTCTCAATGCAAGTCTTTCAGAGCTATAACAATCCTCTCATAGACCTGCATTGCTTTGTGACCTCTCCATGAAACACTGGCGCTGCCGGCAGGTCAAAAAACCACCGGAAACCAACTGAAGTGACGCAGATAATAGATGAAGATGTCGGAGGGTGAGTATAAGAGTAGGGACAGAAGACTTGAGTCAAAGCACCACTTTAGCAGTGAAATAAAAAAAAATGCTGGAATGATGCTTTAGAAATCATGTCATTAGTTTTTCTCGTAGAAATCAGTCATTAAAAATTGGACAACACATAGATACAACTAGGAAAGCATTACTATGCTGTGCATTTTTCTTACTGACTCACGGATTCATTTAAATGAATGAATTTATTCCATAAGTTGTACCAAAAAAAAGACTCCTACATTCCTTTTTATGGAAAATCAATTAACAAAAAATATCCCTTTTACATTACTCACAAAAAGTTAGGGATATTTGTTTTTTGGGTGAAATTTATGTAAAATGTAAAAAGTTCATGCTACAATGATTTTTTATCATGAAAGAAGGACATTTAAGTAGAAGCACCAATGGTGATTTCTTCATCTCAAACTATTTATACAAACAAAAGCCAACAACAGAGGTATACCACCAAAAATGTCAGATGTCTCAATAACTTCTCATGGGGCCTTGAGCATCAATTACAGCTTGACAACAATGTTACATGCTGTTCACAAGTGGAGTTATTGACTGCTGAGGCATGGCATCCCACTCTTCTTGATGGGTGGCCCTCTAGTCATTGATATTCTGGGGTACAGAGTTATGAGCTTCTACATGGCGACTCAGCTGATCCCACAGGTTTTCTATGGGATTCAGATCTAGAGAAAGTGCATGCCTCTCCCTCCATTTGAGGTACCCCAGTCTCCAGTAGCCGTTCCTTAATGATGCAACCTTGATAAGCTGGAACATTGTTGTCCATGAGGATGAAATTAGGCCTGTTTTGTTCATGCAGCAGCACAATGACTGGATTAATGATGTTATTCATGTAGTAGGGGCTTTTCACTATACCATTGACAAATTGTAGGGCAGTTCTGTATTGACTAGACACACATGCCAAAACTGTAACACCACCACCACCAAAGGCTCGTCTTTTGACAACAGTGACTGATGCATAGTGCTCGCCTTCACTTCTCCAACAATGTTGATGGCCATCATTTCTGCTCGGCATGAATTGACTTTCATCAATTAACAGCACTAAGGCCCACTGGTCCTTTGTCCAGCTAGGCAACACCTGTGCCTATTGGTATGGTCAGGTACCCTTGCAGGTCATCTGGCATGCAGACTATGCTGATGTAAATGGTTTAGAATGGTCTAACATGACACTTAGGTGCCTCTCACCTCCCTTAAATGTACCTGGAGTTGTGTGGCATTCATCATCTGGTTCCAAAGGGCATTGTTTACAATAATATGGTCATTAGTATGGCATGTGGCCTGGCCAAATGAAGTCCACCTCTATGCCTTTCTTTTACTCTGCCAATCTCTTTGTATCTCTGTTGCAACTTGCTCATGACACTCTGTGACACTCTAAGCTCAGTAGCCATTTCCATCTGGGAACATCCTGCTTGAAGCCTCGCAATGTAGAGGTACTGTTGATCAATTGTTAGGTGTTGTCTTGGTCATGATGTCAAAATGTGAACAACATGATGAGGAGGACTGTTCAAATACCAATTCTAATTGAACCCTGAAATTTATTAGGCGATTTATGGATCAAACACCTGTTGTGCATTTTGCCATTAAGCTCCTTGTTAGAGAACAGAAAGTTGTGCAAAAAGTACTGGAAGATTAAACAGTTGGACATTTGCATTCAAAAGTTTAGAGGTTGCATAAGTTCACCTGAAAGCCAAATATCCTTACATTTTTGTGAGTAGAGTATGTGAATAGCCTCACAGAATATTATGTGTCAGTGCCTTGTTAGAGAAAAACTAACCTGTGAATGAGACCTTCATGGGGATTTACTGTGATAGTAAAGGAATTCTGTATATAAGATTTTTGAAAAGTAATAACATTTTAAAAATGCAATTAATTTTCCAAATTGCATTATTTTCTTATTATAGGATGCTACAGTTATAGGCCAGGGATCCCCAACTTGTGGCTCACGGGCTCACAGGACTATGATGGATGGCTCACGGCTGTCTACCAATTAAGTGCATTAGCACTAGGTTTAGAAAGCAGTTATAAATAGCAGGTCTCCAGATTATGGCTTTCGTGAGAAGCCCCACATAGAAGAGTAGATCTGTATGCTCATATACTGGCCTTGGGGTTGCAGAGATAAATTACATAAGTGCTAAACTGGACATAGGATGATGCTGCCAGGTGGGAAAGGTGCTTGAATCTGGATGCAATAGTGTGGTAGGAGTGCTTAATGCTGGAATACTGAATGATGGTAAGGTCGGAACCCCGAAATGTATCTATACTGCCTCAGTGTGATTTCTGTGACAAAGCGTTTGCTATCTTTATATCTACAACGGGGGCTCTGGGTGTCACTGCTGTGTGAGAGACAGGTACTGCATGTCGCTTTTGATCCTCTTTTAAAGTTGAATGTGGCCTTCAAGGTAAGAAATGTTGGGAATCACTGTTATAGGTTATATAGTAGAAGGCTTCTTCTCCCCTAATTGAGCATGCACAGGTGTTTTTCTGAGGAAATGGGTTGTGTGTACGTAAACTGAGGAGCGCACATAACCAACTGTTAATAGCGCTTCTAATATTGCTGCGAGAGGAAATTGTAACATCTATATGAGAGAGGCAGACAGCGTTGTTTTATGCACGTGTCTGCCTATGTTATTGCCTGGAACTCACAGTGAGCGATTCTCCTGTGACTGTGAGTGACTGTTGACCTGCACTACACATGCCAATTACACAGGATTGTTCTATATAGCTGTCTGGCTACACTGTACAAGCCAGTCTTTACTCATTGACACATAAGATATACTCATCATCAATTCTCGGTGATACTGCAGGTAGACAGCATAGAATAAAGCTGTTTCTCCCTCACATGAACAGTATGAATTGCTTTCTGAGCAGTGTTGTTATATACAGCTGTCTGCCTGTCTGCATTGCTGACAACTGATAATAAGTGCTTTAAGATGCTTATTAACATGCTGCTTTTCTTTCCGCACCGATTTTTGGCATCCAAAACGCTGCGTTTAGAAACGCAGCATGTGCACTGATTTTTCGGCTTTCTTATACACTTTGCTGGGAAAGCTGAACACATGCAATTTGCCACCGAAACGCTGCGGTTCTAAACGCAGCGTTTCCGCGGTAAAAAACGCAACGTGTGCACACAGACTTAGTGTGACGGCTCTCTTGTATTGTGTAGAAAGGCAGCTATATAGAACGTGGCCTGACTGGGTCATGTGCAGTACAAGCCAGCAGTCAATAAAGGCTGCTTTACACGTTACAACTTCATATGCGATCTCGTATGCAATCGCACACGCCCCCATCGTATGTGCGGCACGGTCAATTTGTTCCCGTGTCGCACAAACGAGTAAACCCCGTCACACGCACTTATCTTCCTAATGACCTCGCTGTGGGCGTCGAACATCCACTTCTTGAAGGGGGAGGGACGTTCGGCGTCACAGCGACGTCACACAGCAGCGACTTTATTGGATCCCCAAAATAATAACGACACATAACCAGCAAAACACACAAATGTAACAGGCAACAGAGTCTCACCCTTCCGCTGGCTCACCGGGGATTTAGAATGTCCATGCCTCAGATGTTCCAGGGCTAATTACTCCAATCCAGCAGCACCCCGCTTTCGGCGGGCACCCACCGTGACTGGAATAACGCCAGATTTAGGAAGCTGGCTGAGGTAGGCAAAGTCTGTACCAGGTGACCGATTTGTCCCAACCTGGGTTTCCTCCTTAAGTAGTCTCTGGTATGATGATATAATCCTGGCAGCCGGAGTCGAAATCCCTAGACTGTGGATATGGTCTCCAATCGGAACCAAAGTCCCTAAATTGAAGCCAAAGGTATCCTGATCCTCTAGCCAGCTCCTAAGAGCTTAGACTGGATCATGCACATCCATCAACAACAACCTGGTGACTTAAAGAAATTCCCTTTTATAGCCACAGCCTTCCCTTTGGGTACACTGCGGCCTCATCAGATTGGTTGGACAAGATTGCTTCTCCCATTGGATGAATTTCAAGCTGCATGGATAATGTTCATTTAAATATTGTGGATAGGAAGACTGAGGTTATCTACATGGAGTCTGCAAGTCACAGACTAGACAATGGCTACTAAGGTAATTACATTAGCAATACACAACTACATTACAATGATTACTGGAACGGTCTGGAGAAACAATAGCTAAGCAAACATGAGGTAATACACAAAAGAACAATACGTCTGGCTGAATGTTAAGAAACTTTAACCCATGAGAGTCCATGTCGTCACAGGTGTCACATACTACGATATCACTAACGATGCCGGATGTGCGTCACTTATGACATGACCCCGGCGACACATCGTTAGATATATTGTAGCGTGTAAAGCCCACTTTAGTCACAGAAGTAGTGGTAATGCAGGTAGACAGCTGTACAGAACAGAGCTGTCTGTCTCCTTCACATATACACTCCGATTTCCCCTATTAGCAGTATTATGAGCGGTACTCACAGAGAGTTTTATGTGCTATCCACATACATAACTCATTTATTATAGGTCATTCACATTTACTATTATCAGGTCTTAATAATGTCAGACAGACCAAAGTAATTTTAATGAATTTACTGTAACGTCAGTACCGTCATCCTCACAGTGTCCTGAGCCCCGCCCCCAGGGGGGACGCCAACACACCCTCCTGGCCGCTCAGTGGTGGCTTCTGTACCTCCAGTTCCTGCTACCGCCTTTCAGGGCCTGTGCATGCCACACAGGTCTCCTGGGAGCGCACTTGAGGAGTGCATGTGTGCACTCCTATTCTTAAGGGGCCCATGTGCTCTAACCTGGAAGTGCTTCTCAGCCTATGGCTATGTATTTAAGGCATCCTTCGTCTATGGGGGTTGCCTGGGCAATGTGGTCTATCTTAGTGATGCATGGCTTGATTTTCGGGTCCTTTACCTGTGTGCTGCTGCTTCTGCTGTATCGCTAACACTTGTCTGTTCACTAGTACCTCTTCTACCCACTGCTGCACCTATCTGAACCAGCTATGCCCACTGTTCCAGTTGTACCTGCAGTGCCTGCTGTATCAGCCGAAACCTTCATTTCTGCTGGACCCTGCCATCCAGTCTACAACAGCCGTCCCCGCTGCACCTGACTATCACAGACTGTCCGTATCCCTACCCCAACCCCTGGGGTCAGCTGTAGTAGTATTGCATCTCCCTGAGTAGCAGCTGTTTGCTCCCGGCAGCCCATTCCATCCTCACAATTATAGACTCTGGTGAAAACATGGTGTGCAACTAAGTCATGCCTCTTTAGGTGAACTGGTACTGTTGCCAAGTGGGTCCACTCCCACTCACACCTGCTAGCATTACAGTTTGCTTAGGCCATTTATGCTGCTGGCGCTTGTGGTCGGTGGACACCCATCTGTACGCTTTGTGATAAGTGTCTCCACCCACCCATTCTGGCTGTAGTCCCTATTCTGGCTGTTAATTCAGCTCCAAGCTTTGGTCCTCATTTGTCTACTCCTCCGCGATTTGACGATGATCCCACACAAATCAGAGGATTTCTAAATTAGTGCTCATTGTATTTTGAACTTTTGTCCTATCAGTTCATCTCAAACCAGGCCAAAGTAGCTTTTATGATGTCGCACCTGAATGGCAAGAATCTTGCTTGGATCAATCCATTATGGTAGAGAAGTGATCCTATCGTCTTCAACGTGCAAACCTTTCTAGAGGCGTCCCACAAGGTATTCGACATGCCAGGTCGAGCCTCCTCAGCAGCATCTTTGGTCCGTAGACTCCGCCAAGGGAGTTTCACCGTAAGCCAGTATGCCCTTCGTATCTGCACCCTGTCGTCCAAACTGGGCTGGAATAATGAGACGGTGGTGGTTGCATTTTGGGAAGGCCTGTCCGGTAGGATCAAGGAAGAACTGGCCGGTCGTGATTTGCCTTCTACCCTGAATGACCTGGTATCTCTGGCTATCTGCATCGATCTCTAGTTCCAAGAATGGTTCAGAGAGGCGAACCCAGAGAGTAGGTTGTTGCACCTGGCTCCTACATTCTAGAGACCCATCATGTCACAACACGTGATCCCTGATTCTTTCTCTGTGCCCATGGAGGTGAATTAGTTGCCTCTGGCAAAACCCCGCCAAGAGAGAGGGGTGCTTCTACTGTAGAAGTCCTACTTACCTGATCTGTTTCTGTCCTAGAAAGCAATAAATTGGAAAGAAAACAGTAGCGCAAATAGGGTCTTATCTTAGGATAGTGGATAACGTGGAGAGACAAAAACAGGCTTACCTGGGGTAGTTTTGAAAGCCACAACTATTGAGAAGGCAATGACGGCTGCTGTAGCATCCCTGGCGTTAGAAGTATTCCTTAAAGAAGCAAAGACAGGATATCGCTGTGCGACCGTAGAAAAAACCAGATGAGGTGATGAGATGGTGATTTTTATTGACAATAAAAATCACCATCTTATCGTCTTATCTGGATTTTTCCATGGTCGCGCAGCAATATCCCATCTTTGCTTTGTTAAGGTGTCCTAAAAAGCAGGGAACCTTCCAAGCCTAGGGTCCGTAACAGAGGCTACCCTAGGTGAGAGCAAGTTATTTCTCTCCTTATTCATATCCGTGTTCATATCTTGTGGCAGCACCTGATTCACAGAGTCGGCCTATCTGGATTCCAGTTTTACAGGGAACTTTATTCAACAGGCCATTTTGGATCACTAATGAACTCCCAATCAACGACTTCAAGCTCCCATAGCAGTGTCGTCTGTGGATTGAAGGCCTCTGTCCGAGGCTATCCTCTTTATCACCAAGCAAGTTAAACTTCGGGTGGGAATGCTGCACACAGAGAAGATTACTTTTAACGTGCTTCCAGGACTGTTGCACCTGCTGTTATGCCTGCTGGGTCTGCCATGGCTTGAGATGCACAAGCCTTTCTTGTACTGGAGATTCGGAGATATGCTCAGATGGGGCCAGTCCTGTCACAAAAAACGTCTCGTTACAGTTAGCCCTGCCTGATCACCTGTGATGCCCTCAAATCTTCCAGATCTACTTTTTGCCTATTGGAAAAAAAAACCCCACAAAAAAATGAACCAGAGCATGAGTTGGTGTACATGCAACTTATAAGCGCATGTTCACACTGGCCACAAGAAAAAGAGAACTCAAGATGAAAATAATATGGACGTATACCCTTCTGTAACTAAATAAAAGCACAGTGCATTTAAATAAACATAGGGTACTTAGCAAACACTATTTTTGATCAAAAAAGCGTAAAGCCATCCCACTGCAATGTGATTTTTGTGTAGTCTCTTGTACTCAGAACGAATAGGGTGTGGCCCCCTTTTCAGTGAGCTGGACATTTCATCTATAGTGCCTTTGTCGCGGGCGGAGGAGGGAACGCCACGCTCTCCCACTGCTCGGGTCTGGCTGCCGCTGCGGCTGCTGCGGCCTGCTGCTGCTGCTCGGTGGCTCGAGCGATGGGCCGGATCCCGGGGACTCGAGCGGCGCTCCTCGCCCGTGAGTGAAAAGGGGATTAGGTGTTTTGGGATAGTTTATTGTCCGTGACGCCACCCACGGTTGTGGTGATTTGTTGACACCACCGCTGCTCTGTATGGGAATCCCGGGAGTGATGGTATGGAGCAGCTAGATGTTAGTCTTCCCCTCCGTGGGTAGGGGGTAGTTGTCCCGGGACCCAGTGATGAGGTGGGTGATGCAGGGCTTGGTGGGGTGCAGGGACGCGGGGGCAGCGCTGTGCCTTGCGGCACTGTGGTACTCACTCAGCCTGAGACGATGACACAGTTCTCGGTAAAACACACGGCTGGAAAGATGGTTCCCACGGACGGCTGCACTTGCTTTTCCCCAGTAGTTGACGGTGACGGTCCCTTTTCCTGCACCTAAGATGATGATGGTTGCGATGGGTTCCCACCGGTAACCCGCTCCCCGGCTTGGATATGTGCCGGAGGAGCCCTACTTTGCCCGCAGGCGCTGGCCCTGAGAAACTGGTGCCCTGGCGGTGGCGGTGTCTCTCTGTAACGGTTGGACTGTTGCCTTCAATCGGGACTTGCTTGTTGGGAGAGCCAGAGGTCCCCTTCACTAACGGATTTGGCAAATTCACGGCGACTCCTAGCCTTGCCGGGATCCGAAAGGCCCCTGCCACTGGTGCTGACTGCTCTTCGTATACCGCTCCGGTACCGCCGGGCCACCACCCGTCCGCGGTCCTTCCAGCAACCTCCAAGCAGTCACCCCTGCAGACAGTCACCGCCGTCTGCTGACCTTGCTGTCTCAGTCCGGGGCACACACCCGGACCAGCTTCAGGCTTTCTTAACTGTTCCTTTGCACTGTCTCTACTCTTACTGTCCTCCTTTACCACTTCCTTCTACTTCCTCCTCCTAAACTGTACTGCCTGGTTTTCCCGCCTCCAGGGCTGTGAACTCCTCGGTGGGCGGAGCCGACCGCCTGGCCCACTCCCTGGTGTGGACATCAGCCCCTGGAGGAAGTCAACAAGGATTTTAGGTTAGCCTTGGTGTTCCTAACTGGGGTGTAGGGTGTGGTGGTGTTATGACCTGTGACCCCTGGCTTGCCCAGGGCGTCACACCTTCCATGGCTGTGTGTCCTGTTGGGACCCGGTCGTTCTCTGCCCTTATTCAGATTGAGGTCTGTTTTGACACATGGTAAGGTTTTAATAATAGAGAGCGTTAGGTAATCTCCTGTCGCGGTGGCATGACTTAACACTTTTTTGATCAAAAATAGTGTTTACTAAGTACTCTATGTTTATTTATATGCACTGTGTTTTTATTTATTTACAGCAGGGTATACATAGTTACATATTACATAGATACATAGTTACTTAGATTGAAAAAAGACCTAGGTCCATCTAGTTCAACCTTCCTCCACCAGTTCTACATTTGGTCACTTAAGGGTGCTTTACACGCTGCGACATCGCTAGCGATCTCGTTAGTGATGTGACACGCCAGATCGCAGATGCGATCTGCCGAGATCGCACATGTGACCGGCGCTATAAAAACAACCTATGTGCGATCTCGTCAGATCGCAGATGCGATCTGGCGTGTCACATCGCTAAAGAGATCGCTAGCGATGTCGCAGCGTGTAAAGCACCCTTAAGTCATTTATAACCAACAATGTTTTGTGTACTGAGGAAATCATCAGGCCCTTTTTTAAAAGCTGTTATAGTATCTGCCATTACTACCTCTTGTGGTAGGGCATTCCACAGTCTGACTGCTCTAACTGTAAAGAACCCTTTCCTATTTAGCTGCCGGAATCGCTTTTCTTCCACTCGCAGTGGATGCCTTCTGGTCCTTAGTATTGTCTTTGGAATAAATAAGTCATGTGCCAGTCCTTTATATTGACTACACATGTATTTATACATATAAATGATATCTCCTCTGAGACGTCTTTTTTTTTTTTTTTTTTAAACCAAATTTGTATTTATTTTCTTGCAATGGTAAAATAGGGTACAGAATGAAGAAAATAAGGGTCAACAAATCAAAATAGCAAATAACATAATCTCTACAATTTATCAAACAAATATCTGTCACTGTCATCAAATTTGCTCCTTCCCCTTCTTCGTCAGTATATATTTCCATTATTCAGTCTCCGCTACCCCCCTTCAGCCTTCCTTCGTAACTTGTTACAAACATTACTTATAAACACTATCCCTCCCATCCCCCCCTCCCCTCTCCATGCGACACGACCCAGACTCTAGCCAGCTATACTTTCAGCTCGCACAGGGACCCTGACAGATCTTCCTTCATGTACCATTCCATAGACATAAATGTGGACATTATTTGTATTATTTCTTCTCTAGAACATATAACGCTTATGAATTTTATCAATTTACTAAAAAATGTTGCTGTCACCCTTTCTTTACATCTCTCCACCATCACCTTCTCCAACATGAGCGTTAATTTCAATTGATTAACCAGTTCTTCTTTTGTTGGTATTTCCTTCACCAGCCACTTCTGAAGAATAGCCCTTTTACTTATCATTGCTATATCATGGAAAAGATTCGGTAACTTGTCTCCCCCTTTCTCTCCCTCCTCCCGATGCTGATAGTGAAATAACCAAACCATTGAATCCAACTCCACATTTCTATTCCAGATTTTCCTCACTACCCCCTGGACTTCTTTCCAAAATCTTTCAATCCTCTCGCACTGCCATATCCCATGATATAGATCTGTTTTTTTCCGTACCACAATTTGGACAACTCATCATCTTATCAGGATGTCTTGCATTCAATATATTAAATCCATAGATAGCTCTATGTATGATCCTGAATTGGGTATCTCTTAAGTTCTCATTCACAATCTTCTTCCTCATCACCATCCAACCATTCAAAATCTTCTTCTCCCCCTCTTGATCTCCCACTGACTTGCCCACCCTTCCAACATTCTTCCTGATATGTTAGGGACTAACACTTCTTTCATATTTCCATAAGGACTTGATATATTTGTGGCATGGATGTCCCTATATATGATTGCATCCATCTGATTTGCCTCATATTCGTTATTTATGTTGTATAGTTTCTTCATTATCCCATGTTTCACCTGTTCAAACTGGAGAGTCTGGAATTGGCGCAAGTCATACTTTGTTCTTAACTCCTCACATGTCATCCATCTCCGTTCTGTATCATGCATCAGGTTTTTTAGAGTTCTAATCCCTTTTTCCCTCCACTATTTAAAGAGATCGTTTTCTCTTCCCTGTGGAAAGTCAGGACAAGCCCATATATTAAGAAATTTGGAGATGGTCCAGGCTAACCCAAACTTTTTCCTAACCGCCTTCCAACTCATCACTGTGTCTCTACAAATCAGTGAGTGTTTAATATTGGGTGGCAAAATTGGAATGGAGGTATGTAGGATTGAACTCAGGTCCCAAGGTTTACAAAATTCAGCCTCTATATCCCAGTCAGAATATCTACTTGTTCGTCTAATCCAATCGATTACATGTCTTGAGATACAGGCCAAATTGTACCCCCTGATGTTAGGTAGTCTAATCCCTCCATTTTCCATTGACAACATTAACTTTTTGGCACTAATCCTTGGCCTATATTCCTTCCATAAAAAACGTGAGAACGCTTTTGGCAATCTGTTCACATTCGAGTGTTTAAGAAGCAATGGGATTGTCTGCATTGGATAGAGAAGCTTGGAAAAGCTCATCATTTTTATTAGATAATTTCTTCCCAGAAGAGTCAACGACAAATTTGCCCAACCTTGCAGTTCACGTTCAATTTTCTCGATCAATGGGGAATAATTTAATGAATATATGGTATTTGTATCCCTCCCAACCTGTACTCCCAAGTATTTAATAGTATTTCTAGCTATTGGAATGTCACATAATGCACCCCTCTCCCCCTCCTCTCTCTTTCCGTCCAAGAAGAGAATTTTACATTTGTTTTTAAGTATAAACCCCGCTAACCTCCCAAACTCCTCAATTTGTTCTATGACTCTACGCAATTGCATTTTAGGTTTGCTCATGAACAGGATTATATCATCAGCAAATAAGGCTGAGTGCAATGACTACCTCCCTACCTTGATCCCTTCAAACCACCCCCCCACTCATTCAAACTTGAGACATCTTTTTTCTAAGCTAAACATATCTAACTTTTTCAACCTGTCATCATATCGGAGGCCTTCCATTCCTTATAGTAGTCTAGTTAGCCGCCTTTGAACTGACTCTAACTTCTGAATGTCCTTTTTAAAATGTGGAGCTCAAAACTGGATCCCATATTCCAGATGTGGCCTTACAAGTGATTTATAGAGTGGTAACAATACGTTGGGATCACGGGATCTAATCTCTCTTTTTATATACCCTAAAATCTTGTTTGCTTTTGCAGCTGCTGCTTGACATTGAGTACTGTTGCTCAGCTTATTTGTAATAAGAATACCCAAGTCCTTCTGTTCTGTAGTCCCGAGTTTACTTCCATTTAATGTATACGCAGTTATAGGATTACTCCGTCCTAGGTGCATTACTTTACATTTATCAACATTAAATCTCATTTGCCAAGTATCTGCCCATTATGACATCTTATCCAGATCTTTTTGTAATATTGAACTATAAAGGTCTGTTTTTAATATCCTACATAGTTTGGTGTCATCAAAGACTGACACTTTACTATCAGTCCCATCCACAAGGTCATTAATAAAGAGATTAAAAAGAATCGGTCCTAGTACAGATCACTGCGGCACCCCACTGCTGACTATAGCCCATTTAGAGAATGTACCATTTATGACTACTCTTTGTTTCCTATCTTTTAGCCAATTCCTTACCCAGTTGCATATAATTTCCCCTAGTCCTTGCTTCTGAAGCTTTAGTATAAGGCCATTATTATTATACGTCCATATTATTTTCATCTTGGGTTCTCTTCTGCCTACTGGGCCTAGAAAAAAAGGAGCCAGCACGATCTGAAATTGGCATGCATCATATAAAAAGTGCAAATTCACAGATTTATTCCAACTGTACTATAATAAAAAAATGAGATTTTTAGCAAATAATTGATCAATTCTTTGAGCCACCCCTGCCAACATCACGGCAAATCTCAATAGGGGGGTCCTAACCTATATTATGTATTATCATGTGCCATGCGGCCTCCTAGATACAGTTAAAAGCAGAACCATAATGGAGCACACATACCTGTAACCTGTATATAGCCGCTTCCATGTTGCAAAAGAGGCAATTATGGATAGAGGCCAGCCCAGGTCCCAGTATGTGAAGCAAGCTCTACACCTACCAGGACTATATCAGAACTGACCCTCCCAGTGCCAGACAGCAACCATTGATAAAGGCAGACCAGATCCAAGTATGGTGCTTAATTAGCATTGCCTGTGGAAAGGGGTGAGGCAATTTGCTAAAAATCTCATTTATATTACAGTACAGTTGGAATAAATCTGTGAATTTGCACTTTTTATATGATGCATGCCATTTTCAGATCGTGCTGGCTCCCCTCTTTCTCTGTTTGGTTGTAGTTATGCTACAAATGTCTGGTGGCTGGTCACCACCATGCTATGCACGCCTGATCTTGTTTTGCAATATATTCCTCCTGTTGGTAGCTGTTCACATTCAGTTGCCTCACCCTTTCCACAGGCATTGCTAATTAGGCACCATACTTGGATCTGGTCCGCCTTTATCAATGGTTGCTGTCTGGCACTAGGAGGGTCAGTACTGATATAGTCCTGGTATGTGTAGAGCTTGCTCCACATGCTGGGACCTGGGCTGGCCTCTATCCACAATTGCCTTTTTTGCAACATAGAAGCGGTTATATATACAGGTTACAGGTATGTGTGCTCCATTATGGTTCTGCTTTTAACTTTATCTAGGAGGCCGCATGGCAGGAGTGGCTCAAAGAATTGATCAATTATTTGCTAAAAATCTCATTTATATTAAAGTACAGTTGGAATAAATCTGTGAATTTGCACTTTTTATATGATGCATGCCATTTTCAGATTGTACTGGCTCCCCTCTTTTTCTACTGGGTCTAGGCAGATGCCTTTAACAAGAAAGAGGCTGAGACACTGCCACCACATAGACCGTATGACTGCTTTATTGATCTACTTCCTGGTTCCACCCTTCCATGTGGCCGTATCTACCCTCTGTCATAGATGGAGACCCAAGCCATGTCAGAATACATAAAGGCGAATCTGGCAAGAGGATTCATCCAGAAGTGCTCCTCTCCAGCCAGAGCTGTGTTCTTCTTTGTAAAAAATAAGGATGGTTCTCTGCGCCCCTGTATCGATTATAAAGGACTTAGCCAAATAATGGTCAAGAATAAGTATCCACTGCCGCTTATGCAGGAATTGTTCAACCGTTTCCGGGGTTCCAGGATCTTCTCTGAACTCAACCTCCGAGGTGCATACAATCTTTTCTGCATTCAGTTTGGTGAGGAATGGAAAACTGCTTTTAGTATCCGTGACATCCACTATGATTATCAGGTAATGCCATTTCGGATCAGTAATGCTCTGGCAGTTTCCCAGGAATTTGTCAACGATATCTTCGGAGACTTGCTCTACTCATGCACGGTCGTGTACCTGGACGAAATTCTTGTATTCTCTCCCAATCTGTTTACACACAGGAGGAATGTTTGCCAGGTTCTACAGAGACTAAGGAAAAATCATTTATGATCCGAATTTGAGAAATGACGCTTTGAACGGTCTTCTCTGTCTTTCCTGGGCTAAATAATCTCTGTCACCAGTTTAAAGATGGATATGGAGAAGGTGTCAGCGGTCCTCAAGTGACCTCATCCCAATGGAATAAAGCCGATTCAGCGGTTCCTTGGTTTCACCAATTATTACCTCAAGATCATTCCGCAATTTCTGTCCCGGATTCTTCCCATCTCAGCCCTAACCCACAAGGAGGCAAATCCTAAAATGTGTACTCATGAAGCAGCGTATGTGTTTATAGCCCTCAAGCTGGTCTTTGCTTCAGCTCTGTCACTGTATAGATCGGAGATTAACAGACAGTTCATCCTAGAAGTGGATGCTTTGTCCTCCATTGTTGTTGTGGTTTCACACAGAAGTCTGCTTCCAGTAAGATGGTAATCTGTAGTTTTTTTTGCAGGTCCTTCTCTGCGCCTGAGTGCAACTACTCGATTAGTGACTGAGATGGCTCTGGAGGAGTGGAGGAGTGCAATATCTACTAGAGGGGGCGGTGCATCCAGTTGTCATCTACACCGACTATAAAAACATGGCCTACCCACAGTTGGCTCAGAGGCTGAATCCACACCAAGCCCAGTGGTCACTGTTCTCTGCCTGCTTTGCATTTGTTCTTCATTTCCGTCCAGCTAAAAAGAACATCAAGGAGGATGCACTTTCCAGGTTTGTTCTGTCAGCCGACCAGGAGGAGGAGCCTCAACACATTATTGAGCAGTAGCTCTGGCAAGCATGTCGCGGTTACCACCAGGAAAATTGTTTAGATTGCAGAGGCGGATAAAAGGCACGTGTTGCAGTGGGGTCACTCCTCTAAGTTGGCTGGTCACACTGGACAGAAGAATAATACTCTGCTAATCTCTCAGTACTACTGGTGGCCAACGCTATGTCAAGACGTCGTGGAATTTGTCTCTGCGTGTCCCTCGTGCACACAACGAGACATTAAAGAAGTTTAATGCTGGGTGACTATTTCCCTTGCCGATGCTGCCTGCTCCTTGTCCACACATATCGATGGACTTTATCACTGACCTGCCCAAGTCCTCTTGTTGCTCTGTTATCTGGGTAGTAGTGAACAGTTTCTCTAAGATGTTCACTCCACTGACCAGTTTGCCTTCTGCTCCAGTGCTCGCTGAGCACTTCAACCAATATTTTTTTCTCCTGCATGGCCTACCTCCCCACATTGTGTCTAACAGAGGCGTCCAACTCACATCTTGGTTTTGAAGGGTCGCCTGTCAGCCTACTATCCGCAGTCCAAAAGCAAAGTGGAACAAGTAAACCAGATCCTGATGAATTTATTGGAGTACTTTGTCAACGAATACCACACCGATCAGGTCAAGCTTCTTCCATGGAAGGAGTTCTCCTACAATAATCACGTGAGTCCTCTGCTAATTTGCCATCCTGTAGTGTATTGACAGCAGCCAAAAATCCCATTCTCTCTCGCTATCTCCTCTGGCAATCCTGCAACCAATGCTCTCTTGAAGAGTTTCTTCGAGTTCTGGGTGAAGAACAAGTCCTCCCTGAAGGAGTCCTCCATCCGAATGAAGAAGCATGTGGACAGGGCCGGCGTAAGCACCCGGTGCATCTGGGAAAGTGTTGGGGACCTGGACAGCTGGGGGGCCACTCACGGCAGGCAGGAGCAGGTCATCACTAGCTTTCCTGCAACCCCCGGGCAGATTTCCAGGGACAGTGCTCTGGCTGGCAGTCGCACTTTGCTGGCTTCCCTTTAAACCGGCCGAGGACTACTGAACGATGCGTCCATGTGCATTACATGCCGGGGTTCATCAGTGGGCGGAGCTAGCACACAATGCGCTCCTGTCCCACAGATCAAAAGGAGTGTCTGTCGGTCACCAACGTCCCCCAGTGCTGCCTGCATGTTCCCCCACTGTCATCCAGTTCTGCCGCTTGCCTGCATATGCCCTCAGCATCCTCAGGCCAGTATGTATGCCCTACAGGCCCCCAGCATTCCCAGGGCCAGTATTTATGCCCCACAGGTCCTCAGAGCTAGTATGCATGCCCCATAGGCCTCCAGGGTTTTTAGGGCCAGTATATATTTTCCACAGGCGCCCAGAGTTCCCAGGGCTAGTATGTATGCCCCCAGGCACCCAGCATCCCCAGGGCCAGTATGTATGCCCCACAGGCCCCAGAAGACAGTATGTATGCCCCACAGGTCCTCAGAGCTAGTATGCATGCCCCATAGGCCTCTAGGGTTCTTAGGGCCAGTATATATTTTCCACAGGCGCCCAGAGTTCCCAGGGCTAGTATGTATGCCCCCAGGCACCCAGCATCCACAGGGCCAGTATGTATGCCCCACAGGCCCCCAGCATTCCCACGGCCAGTATGTATGGCCCACAGGCCTACAGCATAACCAGGACCAGTATGTATGCCCCACAGGCATCCAGCATCCTCAGTGCCAGTATGTATGCCCCACAGGCCCCCAAAGTCCCCAGGGCCAGTATGTATGCCCCACAGGCACCCAGCATCACCAGGGCCAATATGTATGCCCCACAGGCTCCCAGCATTCCTAGGGCCAGTATATATGCCCCATGGACCACCAAGGACAGTATGAATGTATGTCCCACAGGCCCCCAATGTTCCCAGGGCCAGTATGCATGTCCCACAGGCCCCCAACATTCCCAGGGCTACTATGTATTCCCACAGGCTAACAGCATTCCCAGGACCAGTATGTATACCCCATAGGCCCTTAGCATTCCCAGGGCCAGTATGTGTGTAGTGCCCCTGAGCCACTCAGGGCACTACTAGGTATTGCCTCCCCACCAGGATGCAGGGCCTAACCCCATGGATCTGGAACACCAGTGCCAGCAACACCTATACACACCAAAATCCCAGTTCCCACTCCACATCAGGGGTAATTGGCTAGTCGGACACAAGGGGATGGCCACCTAGAGGGCGGAGCCAGACCAGGGGACAAGACAGCCTGGTGGGAGGGGACAGAAGACAGTCAGTAGTAGTGAGTGAAAGTGAAAAGACGTGCCTAGAGCTGGGTCATGTAATGGTGACCCGGGGGCACAGGAGAGTGGTCACCAAGGCAGGTACACCCGAGTACCGCTGGGAACAGAGCACAAACGGGGCACAGGGCCCTAGGTCAGGCGTCAGTTTTACATGCCTTGGCTAATACCTGCACAGTGAGGGGACCTTCACGGACCTCACTGACCCACAGATCCGGGGGCACCAGCAAGGTTCAAGGTTCAGGACACAGACCAGCCCTACAGGGTACACACATATGGACAAGGAGACTGCCACAAAAAGGGACAGTCGGGCCCCAAATTGCTTCAAGCTATGGGGACCCAACCACACTGAGGGTGTCTGGGACAGAGCAACCGAGTCATCAACTGGCACTGGAACAACAGGGACCTGAACCGGACGTCTGAGAGTCAAGAGTGAATAGAGACTGTTAACTACAACCTATGGTGTGGCCTCCCTCATTAACGGCGAAAGTCTCCATCTTACACCTCCCCGGGCTCAGCCCCACCTGCAGAGGGCCTACCACCATAGCTGCCATTACCGCCAGCCCTAGGGGTAACCAACTCAGCAGCGGCGGCTTTCCCATATTAACCGCGACCCGCAGGTAGCGTCACACCAATGACTTTAATCTCCCCTGTAAATGCTCCCCATTAAAAAAACACCCAGGGTACGGGACTGGGCAACGGCCACCAAAGGGACATTCCCCAGTTATACACCACCTGGGACCGAGTACCCCATTCCCTGGGCGACACATGTGTATGCCCCGCAGGCCCCGAACATCCCGAAGACCAGTTAGTATGCCCCACAGTCCCCCAGCATCCTCAAGGCCAGTAAGTATGCCCCACAGGCACCCAGCATCCGCTAGAATGTGTGTGCCCCCCAAGCCCCCAGCATCCTGCAGAATGTGTATGCCCCCCAGGCCCCCAGCTTTCCCCAGAATTTGTATTTCCCCCAGCATGCTCCAGTAATGTGTTTGCCCCTAGGCCCCATGCATCTTCCAGTAATATGTATGCCCCTCAGCGTCCACCAGAATGTGTATGCCTCCCAGGCCCCCAGCATCCTACAGTAATGTGTATGCCCCCACTGACCCCAGTAATGTGTATGCCCCCCACTGACCCCAGTAATGTTTATGCCCCCCACTGAGCACAGCGATGTCTGATAGTGACAGCCATCACGCGCTGCAGGAGGAGCTGGATCGGAGACAAGCGGGGGAGGTGAGTGAGGCTGTTGCTGGCTGCTCCATATGAAAAATATCTCTAATGTGTCTGTGTGCATGTATGATGTGTGTCTATGTATGGGTATGTACGCATGCTGGAGATAATTTCTGCACTTTAAAAGTACTCCTTGTGGCCGAAAATGCACCCAAAAAAAATGCATGCATTTTTTGGTGCGTTTTGATGCATTTTTCATGCGGTTTTTGGCGCATCTGTCTTTGTGCCATGCGTTTTTTTGTGTATTCAATGGCTGGAAGAGCTAAAAAAAGGCAGAACAAAAATACACAAAGAAATGACATGCTGCTTCTTTTTTCTGCACCCAAAACTGCAAGGAAAAAGAAGCAACATGAGCACACTATTTCTGAATTCTCATAGACTTTGCTGGGAGGAGAGACATGCAGCTTTTGGTAACAAACTGCACCAAAATACGTGGCAAAAACTAGGCAAAAAATGCAGCATTTACACAAGGTCTATGTCAGTGTATATGACTGTGTATATAGTTATGTTATTTATATGTATTTTTGTGAATTTATCTTCAAATATGTATATGTACCTATGTCTGTATGTGTATGAATCTGTGTAAGTGCCTGTCTATGTGTGCATTTGGACCACTGAAACTCTTTCTCCTGAGGCCCATAAAAACCTGGATGTGGCCTTGCATGTGGATAAGAGATGCCTGGATCCTCACTCATTCGGCCCAGAGACAAGGTATGGCTCTCTTCTAAATACGTCCGTCTCAAGATACCGTCTTACAAGCTGGGACCATGTTTTATTGCTACCTTTAAGGTGCTCCAGCAGATCAATGCCGTGTCCTACAAGCTGAAGCTTCCGGCCTCCTTCCATATCCCCAAACCATTTCATGTGTCTCTCCTCAAACATGTCATCCTGAGCCGCTACTTCAAGAATCCTGGTGCCTTGCCTCCACAAGTCAATGCTGAAGACATTTTCAGGGTAAAATCCACCCTTGCCGTAAAACGAGTATGAGGTAAAACCCTCTTCTTGGTCCTGAGGAAAGATCATGGCAGCCTAAGGAGAATATTAATGCTCCTCTTTTCCTTAAGAGATTCCTGGAAAACGAGAGATGTACGGGATGTACTATAATGCCATTACTGGCGTCACTACATCGGCCTTCCCCCCCTCCTTCCCCGTCACACTCACCCTTCCAGCTACTCAGTGGTGACTTCTGTGTCTCCTGTTCCTGCTGCTGCCTCCCAGGGCCTGCGCATCGATAGGTCCCAAATAAATGGCTGCGGGATAGCAGTACAATAATCCTAATATGATGAAAGTTTAATAGATATACAGTTCCAATAATTACGCATAGATTATAGATTAACGCCCCTCATCACCAAATAGGTGCTCTGGAGAAAGGTACAGTAATCTTAAGGAGGAACTCCGACACTACGCCGAAAATCCCCGATCTAAACCATACATGTCATACTCTGGCCCGTTGGCCAAATCTGGCTTGCAGAGTGATTATTTTTGCACCATGAGGAAATAGCCAGGACTCTGGAAACGTAATGTGACTCTTTGCTTACTTGAACATATGCGGGTGGGCAAAAGCATCGCTGTTAAGGAGAAATTCCATAGTCTTCGGGAAATCTTCTTCTTAACAGTTAATGTCTGTTGTAATCACAGATTGAACGTCACTGAGAGCTGGCGGAGAAATTCAGACGACACAATATAGCTGGTATAAATTCCTTTCTCAGTAAGGTGCACATATGTGACGTGTTTTATTATTACAATCCTTTTTGTTAAACCATAATGGGTTAATCTTTTAGTAAAATTCCTAAGTATACCATTGGTTATATTAAAAGCATATGCAGAAAGCCTGTGATGTTTATCCATTTTTTGGGACTTCCCCTCCAGCCCCTCCTGTGTTCCAACTCCATAACTTGCAGAGTCTTTGTCACGTAACTCAGTCATAAATTTAGAGTTGCGCAGATGCAGCCGGCCATTGTTATCAATATTTTCATTCTGTTCCTGTGTATCACGATATCAGCTGCTGACCTTGGTGTAGACATGCTTACAGGCTCTTGTTACTCATACAGAAAAGAAAACTTGGTTATAGAAAAAGTATATAGAAAATTATATATTGTATTCTCACAGTAAAAAAGCACATAGAAAAATATATTGTATTCTTCCATCGCCAGGCATTTTGATTCAGGGTCTCGACCCCAGGTTAAAGGGGTGTGGATCTCTTGGACTGCATTTTTGTTTTACAAAGATTTTTTTTATTTGACTATTTCTGCAGTGTCTGTACGTGCACACATCCATGTCTGCACTTCTCCTCCCGGCCAGGACAGCTTCCTGCTCCTACTTCAGCCTATGAGGATCGGCGTCTGCCCGGAGCTCCCCGCCAGTCTGGCTCACTGACTCTGCTCTTGCAAGAGCATGTGAGTCCCGGCCAGATATTATGTTTTATTTCCTGTAGCAGTAATAATACCAGGGAGTGGTGTCAGAGATTAGGAGCAGTAGTTTTCTCCCTGTGATCCCAGAGTTCCGTGCCGATCGGTGCAGGATCAGGTTTCTCAGCTACGCACAGTACTGACCAGCACCGGAGCTTTGAGCTCAGTCACTAAATCCCTGCTTGTAATCTCTGACAGGGTTACCTCCTGTCACTACTGTCTGGTGACACAAGACGAGGAATATTTCTGCTTTATCTGTGTATTCGTTATATTGAAATAATTAACTATATTTGTTAAATATTTTTTACAGCATTTTTAGGTGCGGTTTACGTGTGTTTTGTCTACAGCACATGTTTAATATAGTTTGCTTTGTTCACCAAAAATGCAGCAACAAATTACGCTGTTTTTGCAGCTTTTTTCACATTCTCATTGCTTTCTATAGGTGACAAAAATGTGACAAAAACATTATAAAAATTGAGACACTGTATATTTTAAAAAAAAAACAGCAGTTCTCAAATTCTTTTTGCTTCCTTCCCTGCCCAGAAGCTTGTGGCATATCCGACTATGTTCCTGCATGGATGGACACAACCATTATACAGAGACACATTTATAAGACTATCTTAAGGCAGGAACATTTTTTTTAACACATTCAGTTGGAGAGCTAATTAATTCTAAGATCTACGGTATGCACTTTGTTCATGGGACAACTCATTTAAGTTAAAAGGAACCTGTCAAGTCAAATATGCACCCAGAACCACGAGCAGTTCTGGGTACATATTGCTAATCCCTTCCTAACTGTCTACACTGGCATGGATAAAGAGATCTTTAGAAAAAGTATTTCCAAACATTTTTTTATCATATGCTAATGAGTACGGGACTAATCTTTGCTAGTCAGAGCCATTAGCATGTTAGTACACCCCTGTGGGCGTGCTAACATGCTAATGAATATGCAGTATCAGAGGATGATTTCACACACCTCTCCATCACCATCGCCACCCGACGCTGGATTTCGGCTCAGTGCGCATGATCCAGGACTTTTGGTCATGAGCACTACTCCAGTTTGAAGTCTGGACGCGTACACCCGGCTTCATAGTGCGTATGACCCAAACTCCAGGGTCATGCGCACTGAGCCGAAATCCAGCATCCGGCGGCGATGGCAGAGGAGAGGTAAGTGAGATCATCCTATGACGCTGCACATTCATTAGCATGTTAGCACGCCCACACGGACGTCCTAACATGCTAAGAGGCTAACTAGCCAGGGGAACTAACACCAATGGGACTAGTCCCCTCACTCATTAACATACGATAAATGATTTTTAGAAATATTTTTTCTAAAGATCGCTTTATCTATACTACTGTACTGTTGGGCCTTGCATTGTAGAGTGTCTGTCCGTGCATGATACACAGTGGGGTACGGCTTGGCAGCCTGCCTGATCTAATAGTATGGGCATCACCTAATAGGCTGCGGGTTTGTGACTGTGTTATCTGCATGTGTGAACAGCGCTCTATGCAAGCCACTAGTGTGCAGTTTTATCATCTAGCAATCTCCCCCCTCCATTCCATGGAGGTGTGTTGGTGATTTGCTCCTCCTGCACCTGTAATGCTTCCACTTTAGTGGGGGTTTAGCTGTATCCTGGTAGAGTACTAATTTTTGGCCTGGGCGATGTACATACTGCAGCCCATCTTGCTGTAAGTAATACTGTATACAGGGACGGTTAGGCAGGGATTAGCAATATGCAGCCAGAACTGCTCATGGTTCTGGGTGCATATTACACCTGACAGGTTCCCTTTAAAGGGAATCTGTATAACATAAAAAAGAGCTTTTATTATACTCACCCGTGGGTCAGTCCGGTCCGATGGGCATCGATGGTCTTGATCTGGCACCTCCTTTCTTCTTGAGATCACTGTCCTCTTTCTCTGCTTTGTGTGGATGACTCCTTCTACGTCATTCACACAGAGTCCTTTAAAAGGTTCAGCATCAGATTTGGGAAAACCTCAGTTCTAGACAATTTTTTAATCAATATCAATGTTGGCCCACAACTTTGTCCAAGTTTATAATTTTGTCTATGTGTATTTGAGGAAAAGGTATGCACAGTAATATAAGTGGGGCTTATACATCACACCTCGAGGAATGTATTAATCAACATTTTTGAAGACTTACACATTTTCAGTAGGGTGTGATTTCCTATTGATGAATCTCGCATACATATTTGTCCTTTCATAGTATACTACAATACTTTGTTGAATGCTTCATACCATTGTTTACACTGTTCTGTATTTTCCAGTATTTTCTAGTATACCAACATATTACATGGAATTAGTGTTGTCTTAATCTGTTAATCATTGATTTGAATAATAGTCTTTAACAAAGGTCAAGCCAACCTACTATTAACTTTGCCAAACATAATTAACAGATTATTTCAAATCAATTATGTCCTGTCACCAAAACCACTCCCTGCGTTATCAATGACATCAGAGGTTTTCCTGTTCTCCTAGTGATATAGCAGGTTGTTGGTAGCAGTTCACCACTCACCAGCTGAAAATAACTAAAGCACAAACAACATATACATTTTGTGGATTTTTTAATGAAAATGCTTCCAGTTTTGGATATAAACGAGGCATTATACAAAGGAGATTTTAACCTTCTAAGGACTCTTGTGGTATCAGGGTCTGATGTTAATCTACAAGACAAGGAAGGCAAAACTGCCCTGATAAACTGTTGTCTACACGATGGAGAGACCTGGGCATTTGGTTCAGCAAGGCTTCTACTGACACATGGCGCAAGGTTAAGTTTATGTGACAAGGTCGGCCGAAATGCTCTGATGTATGCAGTCCTGTACAAAAGAGAAAGTCTTGTCAAGTTGTTCCTCAATGCTTTAGACTGTGACTTAACTCATACTGATAAATGGAAACACACAGCACTGAGTTATGCAGTCTTAACTGGAAATATCAAAATTTTGACAATGCTAAATGAAATTTTAAAGAAGTATGGTTTGGACAGAGAAGATACTTTGGTAACCAAGGACAATTCAGTTGGTCATCCAGCACAGAAGAAGTCACCGCAACATTTTAAAGCAAAAGTGGATAGGATACAGTATAAACTACCTTACAAAAGCATTCCAGCTCTTATTTGGGAGAAAAGAGCAAAATTCTATAATGTGGTCAAAAGCAAGATAACAAGAGATGCAAATTACCGATCAACATTACAAGCTACATCCAAATCTGACCGTAATGATATTGCCAAGGAAAAACCATCATCTGCTAATGAGGAAAGCATAATAAGCAAGACAGATCCGGACAAGACACAGGATACCTGCTGGCGACAGGACTTACAAAAAATAGCTGCAGTTCTAGAAATGCAACTTAGCTCATCCTATTGCAGAAAAGCCAGGCTTCTACCACCAGGCATACATAGATATCCAAAAATCAGCAAGAGTGAAATGGATAGATATAGTGCAGACGAGCTACGTGGAAAGAGAAGGAATAAAGATAGGAGGTTGTCAGTAGATGTACTGGATGCTTTGCAAAGACAAAAGTCTACAAAAGGCATTTTCAGAAGGAGATGCAGTGTAGCTGTAATTCCTTTAATCAGATTTCAATCTTACAAGTTACCCTTGTCAAATAAGAAAGAGACAGAAGATCAAAAGTCTTAGCGCCAACTCTTGAAGTGTATGACTTACTGTCTCAGTTGTGCAGCTGATTTGTGAAGTTCCATGGAACTTAAGCTTCAGATATTAGTAGATGTCTGTAATTACTGATGCTTTGCAAATGAAGAGAGGAAACTAGCAAATGGTTGTTAGCAATGAATGCGCCAATAGAGTTAACAATGTATTGCATGGATAGATTAATTAGATCTGCTGGTGAAAAAAGAATTATTATCATTCTGATGTAACAGGGTGTGTTTTCATAGTAGTTTTGTTATAAATCTGAAATCATCAGTTTATTTGAAAGAGGTTGTTCCAATTCGGCAACTTGTCACCTGTCCAAAGGAAAGGTGATAACTTACTATTCGTTAGGCACCATCTGAATACTGGGACCCCCGCCGATCCTGAGAGCCATAGACTGGTTGATAGGTAATAACTTGGTAGCTTGGCACAATCTCTTTAACCACAGTATAAAATATATAGTATGCATGTATTTATGAATATGTATAGTATGACAATACATCTGGAGAATGGTCAGAAGTGCACTAGTGACATATTTTTAAAGTAAATTATATCTATGTACAAACCCTAGAGAACCTTTTTAGTCACATTAGTTTGATGCCTATCGGTAACAAATCATAGAGGCAAATTTAGCAATGTACTTATTCCAGGCTTAAACATCTTCGAAACAATGCTAAGCCCCATAGGACAGGCAACATCTTGATGAATCTGAAGCATGCTCTCCAGGAAAGGCACACTGGTGTACTTCAAACCGACATAACGGTGCCAGGTCCAAGATTATGTGCTTCCAGCTGAAGAATCTTGAGTTTGCTACCAAGAAATGACTCACTGGTGCTCTGCAGCACAATACTCCAATAATAGGATATTTCTTCTAAAGTCTTTTCTTTATGATTTTTATTCTGGTTGTTAGAGACACAAGGTAGAAAAGGTAGGAATAATATAAAGTAAACCTTTCCATAAGCTGAAGAGTTTAGTAGTATCAAACCACAATAATAGTGGCAACTGGCAGACACAGATAGGAAAGAGCTCCTGTGCAAGAATAATATATGGGGCCTTAGCCACCCAAGAGCTCATAAAAATGAAAAATTGCACAAGCTTTGCAGGTGGTAATGGGCCCCCTCACCTCCTGGGCCCCTGCGCAGCTGCACAGGTTGCACCAATGGTATGTCCGCCCCTGGTGATAGCACAGAAATACTATTAATGCAATAAATGTAAGACTAGAGAATATTGCAATGTAAAGTGGATGCAATATTTTGACATTAACATAGAGAAAAGTAATTTATTGCATTACAGATTTTAGAATTCATCACTACAGTCATTGTATTTAGAATATTAGCTTGTGTAAAGAAGAAAAACAAATATGTGTCCAGTGGTAAAATATTGACTTATTACATAATGGATTATAAGTGGAGCCTCCTAGTCATTCCAAGAGATCTATTGTTGAATAGCTAAGCCAACATGTAGCTAATACAAGCACTTGTTTGAATTAAACTTGTTCCTACATGTAACAATAAATAATCTCTTATCTTTTTGACTTGCATGGCATTCCCTTAAGCAGATCATCTCCATAATACTAAAGACTTTAGCTGTTGCTTTCAATTATAGAGATTGTAGGTTCAAATCCCAGAAAGACTCATAAAAACAGCAAATTACATAATGCTCTACTACAATACAGAATAAACAAAATGTAAAACCTGATTTCAAAATGAGTGGTCCATGAAGAATAAATAGTATGAATTGTAATGATACATATAAGATTACACATGTTTTATTAATGGAGACAGAAAAGTAAATAGATTTTATAGGTTTACAGGCTGGTGACATTGGCAACTCTTTTGAATTTGGTATTTGACTTTATATCAAGCTCAATCTGTATATATAAATAAATAAGATACAATACTCCAAACTAGTCAATGTGTAAGCTGGGTTGGGAGTCTTGCCATGCAAGCGTGTGCTGGCCCCTGTGTATGTTCGGCTGGGGACGGCCTAGCTCAAAGGAAGGGGGAAATGTAGGGGGATCAAGGTTACGCCACCCCTCTGCAGAAATAGCCGGCACACAGAAAGGTTTATCTGTTGTAATAAATTATATTGTGTATTTTGTAAATGGTCACCAGGTGGCAGTGTGGGTTAGTGACGGCTGCCCTGGCACCTGGTTAGGCAGAACAAAGGTTAAGAGAAAGGAGGAGGATAGGGTATAAATAGGACAGGATGTTGAAGGAGGGTAGGAGAGTCCCTAGTAGGAGATAGAGAGACAAACCCATATATTCTATTATCAACAATCCTAAGTGTCAAACCTTTGACACCAGACACGTTGGGTCCTGCTCTTGAGAGGACTGTCAGAACTGCATCCCCAAAAGAGGGGCTGCGTCTGGTCGGTTGGGTTGGCGTCCGTTCTTTCCTGGATAGAAAACCCAACAAAATCCTCTGCGAGACTAAACGTCAGTGGGCCCTTAATGGAAAAGGGTAGCTCCTGGCCAAAAGCACGAACGGAGGAGTGCTGTCGCACTGAGCCTTTCCAAAGTGCAAGCTAATTCCTATAGGTGGGACGGAGAGGCTTAAGGACTATTTGAATTGGTTTGTGCAGCATGACGTCAGACAGGAGAATGATGGTCCTAGTAGTGTCCATTAGAGCTCAGGTGCCAGGAAAGCAGTCAGCCAACAAATTAATTGTTGGAGTGGAGTCTGGAGGGAACCCCATCGGGACCAGAAGCGGTGCCCGTGTTATGTAAGTGGAAAAGTCCCTGTAATGAAGATCAGTAAAGTTCAGTTGTTTGAAGAAAATATACCGGTGTCTGCTTTATTGACTCAGAGAAAGAATGGACTGTGGCGAAAGCATCCCTGAAGTGGAGTGGCGACCAGGAGACAAGGGGTTACTGAGCAGCTGCACTGCGGGCATGCATCCCCTGCACACATGACTACCACTGTCTCCCCTTGCTGCTCTACAAGTGTATGAGAAAAAACCTACATTATACTGACAATATTAAGCAAGACTACTTGAATAGTCTGTGTCAAGTATATATTAATCAAAAGAAAAAATTGCACACTAGGACTAAATAAACCAAAAGAATACATTTTATTACAAGTCAATTATTATTAAGAACAATAAAACGGTGAACCATATCACAGTGTGGTAACAATAAGGTGATATCAGCACAGGTACAGGTACAAAGAATTATTTTGAAAAATACAAAATCAATCCAGCAGTATATGTGAAAAGGGACATAAAAAAAATCAACAAAAATATTATAGTGCAAGATGGAATTATGTCAGAAGAATTATGTCTATATGTATAGTTCAGTATCAAAAGGAATTATGCTATGTACACTGTGTGCAGAATTATTAGGCAAATGAGTATTTTGATCACATGATACTTTTTATACATGTGGTCCTACGTTTGTTAGTTAGAAAATATGGAGCCAGCCCCTCTTCCACTACAGCAGAGCTTCAAAAGGCCTGGTCACCTCAAGTCCCTGTGTCAACTAGAACAGTTTGTAGGATTCTGTCTCGAAATGGCCTTCATGGTTGAATTAGTGCCCAGAAGCTAGCACTAAACAAAAGGCAATTAAAAAAACGTGTGGCATTTGCCAAGTCCTACAGCCTGCTAAACAGATGGATGCTGGAAAAGTGGCAGAAGGTGGATTTCTTTGATGAATCTTTAGTTGAATTACACCACAGCCGCCACAAATACTGCAGGAGACCTACTGGAGCCTGTATGGATCCAGAAAACAGTTAAGTTTGGTGGTGGAAAGATCATGGTCTGTGGTTACATTCAGTATGGGGGTGTGCGAAACATTTGCAAGGTGGAAGGCAATATCAATAGCCTAAAATATCAAGAAGTATTAGCTACCTCTTACATTCCTAATCATAAAAGGGGTCAAATTCTGCAGCAGGATGGTGCTTCATCTCATACATCCATCTCTACAACAAAGTTCCTCCTGGCAAAGAAGATCAAGGTGCTCAAGGAATGGGCCAGCCCAGTCACCAGACATGAACATCATTGAGCATGTTTGGGGTAGGATGAAAGAGGAAGCTCAAACCAAAGAATCTAGATGAACTCTGGGAGGCATGTAAGACGCATTCTTTGCTATTCCTGATGACTTCATCAATAAATTGTATGAATCATTGTTAAACCGCATGGATGCAGACCTTCAAGCTCATGGAAGTCACATAAAATATTAAATATGGCTCTAATAGCACCACCACGTCATTCACCAATGTTATGCAACATATCTTTGTATTAGAAGTTAAATATTTGTTTGAATTTCATATTCATTTCTGTGGGCGACAAAACTTTTGCCTTGCCAAAATCTGATGTTTTTGTGTTCATAAAATGATCAATATTTCAGCTTTGCAGCAACTATATTTTCATAACCTAAACCAAATTTGGGAGGGTTTCAGCTTTCAAAAGAGTAATTTATGAAACCAATGGATGAATTTAAAGTCAGGGTATAAGCTTTTATTTACATAACATGGATAAGCGACAGAACTGTACAGGCATGCATAAAAGGTATATAATTAACCCAGTGCAGTGGTGCAAAATAGCCCTAACATGTGTAATATTGCTACAGTGGAACCTTGCTTAACGAGAACAATCCATTCTGGGAGTGTGCTTGTTAACCAAGTTACTCGTTCAGCAGAGCAAGATTTCCCAAAGGAAATCATTGCAATGCAGACAATTTGTTCCACAACTAGTTAAATGTCCCATCCTGGTCCCCTATTCTGTCATCACACACACAAACACACACACAAACACACACAAACACACACACAAACAAACACACACAAACACACACAAACACAAACACACACATACACACACACACACACATATTATATGCTCACCTTACCTTCCGTTCCATCGCCGGTCTCCTGGGACTTGCTGTTCTCCGGTGCGGGACGTGTATCGGGTTACCATAACGACGAGGGAGGAACTTCCTGCCAGAGTGCTGATGTCAAAGGCAGAGCCGCTTGCCTCTGATTGGCCAGCGTGCTGCCTTTGAGTAGCAGTGACAGGAACCAGGAAGTTCCTGCTTCGTCGCTATGGATGCCGATGCTGCACAGCCTGGAGTGGAGCGGAGCGGCGAACTACAGGACCCAGGAGGCCGGCGATGAAACGGAAGGTACACATATTATATGCTCACCTTACCTTCCGTTCCACCGCCGGCCTCATGGTACTTGTAGTTCGCCGCGAGCACGTTGCGATGTACCCGGGAACTACAAGAACCATGAGACCGGCGGTGGAACGAAAGGTAAGGTGAGCATGATACTGTGTGTGTGTGCGTGCGTGTGTGTTTGTGTATGTTTGTGCCTGCTTGTGTGTGTTTGTATGGACTGCAAGTGCGGGTCAGAGCGCGGTATGTGGACGAAACCGGAAGTGTCTGAGGTGAGGATTTTGCTCGCACAGCAAAGCTTTCTCGTAAACCGGGTTACAAATTTACAGAAAGCTTTGCTTGTTAAGCAAAATTCTCGCTAAGTGGGTTACTCGTTAAGCGGGTTACTCGTTAAGCGAGGTACCACTGTATATTGGGACAAAACTTAGAAAGTTGCCATTAGGAGAATATGAATAATTAAAAATGAAAATAAAAATATAAAACAATGTGTAAATAGTGAGAAAGTGCACATATAATTGTAAGTGCTGAAACTGTATATTTATTGTGAAATATAATATAAGCCATTACTATGGTAATTGTAGCCAGATAATTGTAGCATAATAATCACAAAAAAAGAGAGGGGAATGTTTGACAACTATATTAAAAAGTGTGATGATTGGGTGAGAGGAAAGAGAAGGGGGGAGGGGAGGAAAGTGGATGAGTGTGAATAAAAACAGAAAAAATTACAATTGTTTGTCTTAATGAAGTGATGTGACCATAGAAGAAATCTATAGCTGTTTATCTCAATAAAGTGATGTGACCATAGAAAAAAAATCTATAGTTGTTTAACTGAATAAGTGATGGGACCATATTAATAATGATAATAGTAATAATAATAATAATATTTATTCATAATGAAATTATGCAGTGATGTGTAAGAAAGTATGGGATGCAGAGTACATAGATTAATGAAAAGAGAAAAAAAAACTTATATAAAGAATCATATACAATATTATATTAAAATATTAGGCAATTCTTCAAGACTCAGGTGTTCAAATGTATACACAGGCATCCAATTGGACCAATCATCTATTTGACGAAACAGTACGGTGAATAATTTTATGAGGCAATCCAAGGTCTGGATACAATCAAAGAACTGTACCAAGGATAAAATAAAACAACAATTAAATCAAATAACCAAACAATAAAATACTGACATCACAAACACAAGATAAAAATAAAAAATAACAATATTTTAAAAAGGAATGGCGCGATCAGAGAAAGAAATAATAGTTTAAGGCCTCATTCAAACCTAATGGTTGTAGTGTGCATAGAGTCCATAACCATCTTGTCTCTTTTTGAGCCTGAGCTTGTGCATGATTACCACCATGAAGGTAAGCAATTCCCTTCACTTAGAGACCCGACAGGTCACAGGCATGGTAAAGCTTGAAATACTTTGGGAGACTTTTGAGTTGATCCAAGTTATCCTTATTGGCTGCTGCCAAGATGTCCCAGACATGTTTCCTAAATCTCACTTTCATGGCTCTAGTAGTGAGACCAATGTAGATATTTGAGCACGGGCATGTTGCATGATAGATAACCAATTGAGTGGAACAACAAAAGGTATGCATGATGTTATATTCAGTTCAGATGATAAGAACATCTTACTTCTCACTATGTTGGGACAAGCCACGCAGTTTCCACAAGGTATGCACCCCACTGTCGGAATGTGTCTACTGGTGATAATAGAGTTTGATTCCACTGTGAATAGTAACTGCTTAGCAAATAATCACCAAGGTTACGTGACCGTCGTGCTGCGACCGATGGCTGCGGGGTTAAAAAGCATTCCAATGTCGGATCAGCTAACAAAATCAGCCAATATTTTTTTTAAATATCCAACATTAGATTCCATTGGGAATGGTACTGGGTCACTAAACGGATTATTGGTTTGTCCACTGTTTAGGAGCAGGATACAGTAATTGTTGTCTATTTTAAGCCATTTTTAGGCTTCTTTTACTATATCCAAGATTTTTGGACTGTACTTCAAAAATCTGATCTGTTGAGTATGTCCATTTTAGCCTCAAAAACTGTCCAATAGGGACAGAGTTCACCACATGTTTAGGGTGAGACGATCACGTGGGCAGGGGTGAATTTACTGCTGTCTCCTTACGATGTACAGCATGTCTGATTGTAAAAATCTATGACTATCTTTCATGACCAATACATCCAAAAAATCTATTTGTCGTGTATCAAATTTGAAAGTGAGATGCAGATTTAGGCTCTTGAAGTTCAACTCATGAAAAAATGAAGAAAGTGCCTCAGATGTACCTTGCCAGATCAGAAAAACATCATCAATGTACTGGGTTAAAAAAATCACCCGGTCCATTGAGGAGTTCTGATCTGACGAGAACAGATCCCTCTCCCACAGCCCCAGGAACGGATTAGCATGGAGGGGGCACAAGCCGCTCCTATGGCTGTTCCCTGGAGCAGCTGGTAGAAGAATCTGTTGAATTAAAAGAAATTATGTGTAAGTAAGAACTCCAACAGCACTAAAATTAATTCATTCTTCTCGCGTGAAAAGTCTGTCATAGAGAGAAAATAAGAGACCACTCTAAGTCCATCATTGTGGCGTATACTAGTATGAAGTGACTCAATGTCACAAGTCACTAGCAGCATGTCATCTTCTACATTGCATTGAGTGAATCAATTTTCCTTAAAAAAATCTGGAGTCTCTTGTAAATGATGGTATTGTCTCCACCAAAGGTTTAAGAAAGGAGTCTGTATACTTCCATTCTTCTCCGTCATACATCCAATCCCCAAAATAATAGGCCTACCTGGGGGAACATATGCATTCTTATGGACATTTGGTAGAAGGAAAAATCAGCTACTGGGTACTAAACCCCAATTATTTGAATGATCAGAAAAAGCAAAAAAAAATTTGTGGAATCAATTTTACACCATAAAATATAACTTTTACTAAAAATACCTTAAAAAAGGTCAGTAGACCCCTTAAGCGGGCTTTACACACTGCGATATCGGTACCGATATCGCTAGCGTGGGTACCTGCCCCCATCTGTTGCGCGACACGGGCAAATCGCTGCCCGTGCTGCACAACATCGCCCAGACCCGTCACACATACCTGCCCGGCGACGTCGCTGTGACCGGCGAACCGCCTCCTTTCTAAGGGGGCGGTCCGTGCGGCGTCACAGCGACGTCACTGAGCGGCCGACTAATAGCAGCGGAGGGGCGGAGCTGAGCGGGACGTAACATCCCGCCCAACTCCTTCCTTCCGCATAGCGGCCGTGAGGCAGGTAAGGAGAGCTTCCTCGTTCCTGCGGTGTCACATGGAGCGATGTGTGCTGCCGCAGGAACGAGGAACAACCTCGTTACTGCTGCAGTAACGATTTTTGAGAATGGACCCCCATGTCACCGATGAGCGATTTTGCACGTTTTTGCAACAATGCAAAATCGCTCATCGGTGTCACACGCAACGGCATCGCTAATGCGGCCGGATGTGCGTCACCAATTCCGTGACCCCAACGAGTTCGCATTAGCGATGTCATAGCGTGTAAAGCCCCCTTTATACTTCAAATCTTTTCTTGTAAGAAAAACAGCAACTGTTAATTGGGTAAGGAGTTTCCATTTATATTAAATGATTGATTAATTTGGAATTAATATAATCACTAATGGTGTTAACTGTTTTTTTTTAAGTGTTAGCCCGTTTGTCCACTTGAGTTTAGAGACAAAGGGACTGCACTTATTATAACATGTTATTGTTTGTTGTCTGTGACTTTAAGTATTAGGGGTCTACTGACCTTTTTTAAGGTATTTTTAGTAAAAGTTATATTTTATGGTGTAAAATTTATTCCACAAATTTTTTTTTGCTTTTTCTGACCCTTGGTAAAAGCTACAGTGAGGGAATAGATGAATCCTTGATATATAGGAGGCCACGAACTTCCTTGGTATTTATGTCGCGGGCGAAGGAGGGGACGCTGCGCTCTCCCACTACTCGGGTCCGGCTGCCGCTGCGGCCGCTGCTGCTGCTTGGTGGTGGCTCGAGCGGTGGGCCAGGTTCCGCTCTTCTAGCGGTAACGTCTTGAGGAGGCCCAGTACCAGGTGGTTCATCTTTTCACACATGCCGTTGGTTTGGGCATGGTAAGGCGTGGTCCAGATCTTCTTGCAGCCATACAACTGGCAAAACTCATGAAACACCTCCGCCTCAAAGGCTGGGCCTTGGTCGGTAAGCACCCTCTCAGGGTATCCATGTGGTCGGCAGAAATAAGCCTGGAACGCTGTAGCGTCGGTGCGGCCAGTTAGGTCTTTGACTGGGACAACCACCATGAACCTTGAATAGTGGTCTACCATGGTTAGAGCGTAGGTGTACCCACTTCGGCTGGGGGTGAGCTTTACATGGTCCAGGGCGACCAGCTCCAGCGGTTTGTGTGTAACGATCGGGTGTAGGGGTGCCTTCTCTCAACAGCATCTCCAGTTTCTTCCATCCGAAGTGCCCAGCACCATCATGGTACGCTTGTAGAACGGTGGGTACGTTAGCTTGGGGAATCACCAACTGGCGGATTTTCTCATGAGTCTTCGGGTTGATCAGCTCATGGTACAACTTTCCCTGGTGTAGGTATAGCCGGGTCCGTTCTCGCCACAGGCGTTGGGCTTCAGCCGGGGCGGCAGGGTCTATCCCAACAGCGCCTTGCTCCACCAAGATCTTGACTAGGCGGACAGCGGGCGCCAGGTCTTGAGCTTCCTGCCACTCCTGACTGGGCAGCGGGTCCAGGTTCACCCGTTGTTGGGAGACATGCACCTTCCCAGTTGGCGGCTGGTGAAATGCAGGCAACTCGATCTCTTCGAGGTCGTCATCCTCGCACCCTTCTTCCGACAGGTGGGGCATCCGAGAGAGTGCATCAGCATTAATGTTGGCACGGCCGGCCCTGTATTTGATGGTGAAATCATAGTTGGTTGGCCTTGCCACCCATCGCTGTTCCAATGCGCCCAGCTTGGCTGTGTCCAGGTGGGTCAGCGGATTGTCGTCCGTGAAAGCAGTGAATTTTGCTGCTGCCAGGTAATGGCGGAACCGCTCGGTGATAGCCCACACCAGCGCCAGGAGCTCGAGCTTGAAAGAGCTATAGTTCTCGTGGTTCCTTTCAGTCGGCCGGAGCTTTCGGCTAGCATAAGCAATCACTTTCTCCTTCCCATCTTGGACCTGGGATAGGACTGCCCCCAAGCCCACATTGCTGGCATCGGTGTAGAGGATGAATGGGTGGTTGTAATCAGGGTATGCTAGGATCTCCTCTCCGGTCAAGGCCGCTTTCAGCTGGCGGAAGGATTCCTCATGCCTCTCTTCCCACACCAGTGCGGCTCCGAGGGGTCTACCACCTTAGGTCTGTCCCACGAGGAGGTCTTGCATGGGGGCAGCCATCTTCGTGTACCCCTTGATGAAGCGACGGTAGTACCCCACCAGACCCAGGAACTGCCTTACTTCCCTCATTGTGGTCGGTCTCGGCCAGTCTTGGATGGCAGTGATCTTCTCGAGGTCGGGGGCGACACCTTCTGCACCCACCACATGCCCTAGGTACTGCACTTTGGGTTTCAGCAGATGACATTTGGAGGGCTTCAACTTCATCCCGTATTTGGCAAGGGACGCGAACACCTCGGCTAGGTGCTCCAAGTGGGCTTCATATGTCTGTGAGTACACAATCACATCATCCAGGTACAATAGGACGGTCTCGAAATTCAAATGCCCCAGACAGCATTCCATCAGCCGTTGGAAGGTTCCAGGGGCGTTGCACAGCCCAAACGGCATACTGTTGAATTCACAGAGCCCCATTGGGGTGGTGGAGGCAGTTTTCTCCCGGTCTTCGGGTGCCACAGCCACTTGCCAGTACCCGCTGGTGAGGTCAAGGGTAGAGAAGTAGTTCGCGGTTCTCAGTGCGGCCAAGGACTCTTCAATACGGGGCAGTGGGTAAGCATCTTTATGCGTGATCTGGTTAATCTTCCGGTAATCCACACACATCCGCATAGTGCCATCCTTCTTCTTAACCAGTACCAGCGGGGCGGCCCAGGGACTACAGCTGTCCCTGATAACCCCTGCCTCCCTCATGTTCTTCAACATGTCCTTGGCACATTGGTAGTGTGCAGGGGGAATAGGCCTGTACCTCTCTTTGATAGGTGGGTGTTCACCGGTGGGGATATGGTGTTGGACCCCTTTAATCTGCCCAAAGTCTAGGGGATGTTTGCTAAAAACTCGCTCATACTCCCGTACCACCCGGTAGACCCCTTCCTTATGATGTGCAGGGGTATCGTCAGTGCCTACGTGTAACTGTCGGTGCCACTCATCCAACTCCCCTTGGGGCGGGTGAGTGCCGGCAGTAGGTGGTGAGATTGGGGGAACTGCCTCGCGGATGGTGTGGATATCCAGAGTGAGCAACTTGGCAAGTGTAGCGTACCGGGGAAGCCTGACTTCTTCCTCCCCACAGTTCAGCACCCTCACCGGCACTCTCCCCTTCTTTACATCCACCACCCCCCGGGCGGCCATTACTGTGGGCCAGTGTTCGGAGGGCGTGGGTTCTATCATGGCAGGGTAGTCACGCCCCTGGGGCCCTACTGCTGCCCTACACCAAATCATCATCTCGCTCCTGGGAGGCACAATCAAGGGGGCAACATCCATCACTCTCACCCCACCAATCTCTCCTCCTGTCGAGTTCACATGCTGATGGTACATCAAGGCTCGGATCTCACGCTGCACAGCTCTCTGTCGGCTCCCCGCCGCCGTGGCGGCCAGCTGCTGCAGTAGGGTCAGCACATCAATCATACAGTGCTCCATCACATTGGTTCCTAGCACTATCTTCGGGTTATGATCACTGGGTACATTCATTATCACAATCATACCCTGGTGTTGCAGTTCAGCTCGCCCCACGGTCATGGCCACTTGTTTGTATCCCACTTGGGTCAATGGGAGTCCATCAGCAGCAATCAGTGTTATACTGGCATCCGGGGGAGCCAGCTCGTCCGTCCCTAAATACCGTTGATACAATGTGTATGGTATGGTGGTTACCTGTGATCCAGTGTCCAGGAGAGCCATCACCGGTATGCCGTCCACAGCCACGGGGATGATGGGTCGGGCCCCGATGTATCGGTCCCGCCAGTCTGGGGGGCCATGGGGTTCTACTCCTGAGGACTGGCCCGTGGCCCCAGGGGTTGCTCGTTTAACGGACACCGTCGGGAGTAGTGGCCGGGTTTGCTGCACCTGTAACAAATCGGGGGTCCATACCGTGAGTCATTGGTTCTTCTCCGCTGCATCCAGGGGACGTCCTCAGGACGGTCGGCGAGCTGTATCTTTGCCGGAGGCTGGGATCTGGTCGGAGGCTGGAGTGCGGCGAGGATCTTGGCGAGGTCTCCATCCATGCGGCGTACCTGGGCAGCCAATTCTTCCATCGTGCTGCTTGGAGCTGTAGGTACTGGAGGTGCTGGTAGGGCAGGGGCCACCACGACGGGGGCCGTCTCAACTGGCCATGGGGCTGGTTCCAAGACTTCCGAAGCTGGGGGTTGCAGGGCTTTAATGGCCCGTTCCTTTAACACGGCAAAGTCCACATCAGGGTGTTCTAGGGCCCACAGCCAGAGTTGTTTGTGACCTCATCCCCTGCACAAATTGCTCTACTAACATTTTGTTGCTGTCCGCCTCATTGATGGTGTCTAACCGCTTCAGTGTGCGGAGGGCGGTTTGCAGACGTAAAGCGTAGTCCCGAATACTGTCCACAGGCCGTTGCCGACATTGGTAAAACTGCATCCTCAGCTCGGCTTCGGTACGGGTCTCAAAGGCAGTCTGTAGTTTCTCAAAGATGGTGGCTACAGAGGACCGGTCCCCCTCGGCCCAGGTCTCCGCCTCCTGCTCAGCCGCGCCGGTTAGCTGCCCCAGCACTACCGCTGCACGTTGCTTATCAGTCAGGGGGTACAATTCTAGGAGCGGGCTAAGCTTCTTCCGGAAGACCTGTAACGCATCAGGTTTCCCGTCGTACTGCGGCAGCCAGGTAGCTCCGGGCACATAGGCCAAGGAGAACGGCATCACCTGAGCGAGAGCTGGGACCGCGGCACCCCCCGCCAGCGTGGCCGGGACCTGGGCAGGCCCATCCCCATCCACGGGTGCCACTGCGGCTGCGACTGCCGCTCCTCCAGCAGCTCCGTCGGGCGCAGACATCTTGTTTCCGTCCCCCTTAGCCTCTTTCCGGCTCCTCCTCTATCGGGGAGGGGTTTAGGCCTTCGCGCCTCCACTACTCGAGGAGACGCTCGAGCGGGAACTTTTCGCGCCAAAGATGCTGAAATTTTTCCGGCCGGACACCTCCGGTGGTAACAAGGCGCACCTCTACCAGACGGCAGAGCGGTAAGATCCTGTTCGTGACGCCAAGTTGTCGCGGGCGGAGGAGGGGACGCTGCGCTCTCCCACTGCTCGGGTCAGGCTGCCGCTGCTGCTGCGGCTGCTGCTGCTGCTCGGTGGTGGCTCGAGCGGTGGGCCGAATCCCGGGGACTCGAGCGGCGCTCCTCGCCCGTGAGTGAAAAGGGGGGTGATTGGTTGTGGGGGTTTTGATTATGGATATTGTCCGTGACGCCACCCACGGTTGTAGTGATTTTGGTGACACCACCGCTGCTCTAAACGGGGATCCCGGGAGCGGTGACTGGGAGCAGCTTGGTTGTTAGTTCTCCCCTCCGTGGGTAGGGGGTTGGTTGTCCCGGGGCCCGGCGAGGTTCAGGGTCGCAGGGGCAGCGCTGTGCCGCACGGCACGGTGGTACTCACTCAGCCCAATGATGAAGACACAGTCTTGGTAAAACACACGGCTGGATGGACGGGTCCCACAGACGGCTGCGGTGTTGTTGCTCCCAGCAGGTTGGTGGTGACTGCCTTTCCCTGCACCTAAGATGTCTGTACGGTTCCAATGGGTTCCCACCGGCAACCCGCTCCCCGACTTGGATATGGGCCGGAGGAGCCCCTTTTGCCCGCAGGCTCTGGCCCTGAGAAACGGTTGCCTTGGCGGTGGCGGTGTCTCTCTCACTCGGTTGGACGGTTGCCTTCTGTCGGGACTTGACTGTTTGGAAACCCAGGAGGTCCCCTTCACTAACGGATTTGGCAAATTCACGGCGACTCCTAGCCTTGCCGGGGTCCGAAAAGCCCCTGCCAGATGGTGCTGACTTCTCTTTGTGTACCGGTCCAGTACCGCCGGGCCACCGCCCGTCCACGGTCCTTACGGTAGACTCCAAACGGCCACTCCTGCAGACGGTCACCACCGTCTGCCAACCTTGCTGATCCTTCCGGGCCACACACCCGGACCAACTTCAGGCTGCTCAACTCCTACTCCCTTCTGCTCACTTTCACTTCTCCAACTAATCTGCCTGGTTTTCCCGCCTCCAGGACTGTGAACTCCACGGTGGGCGGGGCCAACCGCCTGGCCCACCCCCTGGTGTGATCATCAGCCCCTGGAGGAAGGCAACAAGGGTTTTGTGTTCTGGCTTTGGTGTGCCTGCTGGGAGTGTGGGGTGTGTGGGTGTTGTGCTCTGTGGCCCCTGGCTTTTCCAGGGCACCACATTTACATTTTTCTCAAAAGTGGCTTGCAGAATCTTGAAACATTCACTCCTAAAAGAGGACAATAGATTGTAAGTTAACTTTTTGTAACAAGCTCGATCCTTAAGTAACCTCCCAGCTTCAGCCTCATACATATCCGTAGGCCATACGATTATATTCCCATCTTTAAGAAAAGGAAAGTAAGTATCTGCGCCCCTATTTATACAATGAGTGGAGAGCACTAAGAATGCTGCAAGCAGTAATTGATCTCTCCCGCAGTGTCAAGAAAAAATGTATAGCTAATAAATGTACCGCTGCGCAAACAGTTCTGCCAATAGTAAGCCAAAAACACAGGTTAAAGACTGCTTTACACGCTACGATTTATCTGATGATCTCATTAGCGATGTGACACACCCAGATCATAGTTACGATTTGCCGAGATCGCTCATAGGTCGTTTATTAGCGGTCACACGTAACGATCGCACAAGCGACACCAAATCGTTCAGCGATATATTATTTGACCAACGCGGTCGTGTGGATGTTGTTCGTCATTTGCAGGGTGTCAAATGTACCAATATGTCTGCTGCAATCCAAACGACGAACAATATTTTGAAAATGACCGACGTGTCAACGATCAACGATTTTCAACCTATTTGCGATCGTTCGGAGTCCCACGCAGGTGTCACACGCAACGACGTCACTAACGATGCCGGATGTGCGTCACGGAAACCGTGACCCCGCTGACATATCATCAGATAAATCATATCGTGTAACGCCGCCTTAAGGCTATGTTCACACAGGGCTTTTTGGCAAGTTTTTTTCCTGACTAAAGGCCGCTTTACACACTGCGATATCGTAACCGATATCGCTAGCGTGGGTACCCGCCCCCATCGGTTGTGCGACATGGGCAATTCGCTGCCCGTGGCGCACAACATCGCCCAGACCCGTCACACTACTTACCTGCCCTGCGACATCGCTGTGACCGGAGAGCCGCCTCCTTTCTAAGGGGGCAGTTCGTTCAGTGCCACAGCGACGTCACAGCTGCGTCACTGAACCGCTGCCTAATAGAAGCGGAGGGGCGGAGATGAGCGGGACGAACATCCCGCCCACCTCCTTCCTTCCGCATTGCCGGTGGACGCAGGTAAGGAGAGGTTCCTCGTTCCTGCGGTGTCACACGTACCGATGTGAAGAAAAACAAAACGCCAGCACTAAATGTGCACTTCAGCACTAAAAATTCCAAACTGTACTTATTATAAAAATTTTGAGATTTTTGGCAAAAAATTGCAATTTCTTGAGCTGCCTCGCCACGTCACGGCAAATCTCATTTGAGGCAGTCCTACACTAAAATATTTTTATAAAATGTGCCATACGGCCTCACATATGAATAGTAGAACTGCTCTTAGCAGCACTCACCTGGTCTATTTCAATCCCGTACCCATGACTGAGTCATGGCTGTGGGCGGGGCAGGTCCAAGCAAATGCTGCATGAAGTAAATAGCCTGTGGACAAGGCCTGATGACAATGTGAACAGTCACCAACCGCCAAAATCTAGACAGATGGAATACATCCCAAATTGGGGTGCATAGCATGGTGGGGGTCAGCCACCGACCAATTCAATGAAGAAAAACAAAAAGCCAGCACTAAATGTGCACTTCAGCACTAAAAACTCCAAACTGTACTTATTATAAAAATCCCGTACCCATGACTGAGTCATGGCATGACACGTACCGATGTGTGCTGCCGCAGGAACGAGGAACAACATCGTTCGTTACTCCTGCAGCAACGATATTCAAGAATGGACTCCCATGTCACCGATGAGCAATTTTGCACGTTTTTGAAACGATGCAAAATTGCTCAAAGGTGTCACACGCAACGGCATCGCTAAAGCGACCGGATGTGCGTCACAAATTCCGTGACCCCAACAAGATCGCTTGAGCGATGTCACAGCGTGTAAAGCGGCCTTAAGGCTATGTGCGTACTAGAAAGTGCCTTTTTCTTAAGAAAAAACTGGGCTCTCTGAAAGAATCCCGTACCCGCGGTAAGAACCGCACCCGCGGTTTGCTGCGATTTGCCGCGGTTTTGCCACGGATTTGCCGCAAGTTGGTCCCCGTGGATTTTTACCATTTTCTATGGCAAAAAACGCAAGTACCTGCGGAAAAGAAGTGACATGCTCATTAATTCCGCAGCGGAAAATCCGCGGGTAAATCCGCGGGTATAAAAAATGCAGTGTGCGCACAGCATTTTTTAAAACCCATAGGATTTGCTAGGGAATGACTGCAGCAATGTTAGACACATTTTCTGCAGCAATTCTGCGGCAAATCTGTGGCAAAATCTGTGGTAAATCTGCAGCGTGTGCACAGAGCCTAAAATCTGATCTTGTGGCACGAACTCTCCTTTGAGTCATCAGCGTTTTTGGTGTGTTTTTTTAGTGGCGTTTTTGGTGCGTTTTTTTCTACAAAATGTGTTTTATCAATGAAAAAACGCTGAAACAACACTGCAAAGGATTGACATTCTCATTGAAATCTGCAGCAAAAACACAGATATTTGACAAAACAGTCAGGAAAAAAATCTGCAGGTGTGTGTGTGTGTGTGCGTGTGTGTGTGCGTGTGTGTGTGTGGATGTGGGTGTGGGTGTGGGGGGATGTGGGTGTGGAGGGGTGGGCATGAGATTTCAGAAATCTCATAGACTTTGCTGGGAATGTAAAAAAGCAGCTTTTTATTATTATGGGATTGCATAAAACCAAGGCAAATACGCAGCAAAAACTTGCCAAAAAATCTCCGTGTGAACATACCCTGAAATAGTAAAACACCACAGGAATGTATTCCAAATAAGCGTGTGTATTACAGCCAGTAAAGGTATTCACTGTGACCGTAGACAAACCGTCGTGGACGTACCCAAATGGAAGATAAAAGACAAACAGACGCCATCCTGAGGCTGGTTGCAGATAATTAGCTTGAAAGTAAGTAATCCTGGGTAGAACAGAGTCTGAGGAAACATCAATTATGGAGTGCCAGGGAGATGGTAAGATCACTGTGTGTTGCGCCAACCTAGGAAGCACTCCAGGTGTGGGGTACTGTGGGGGTCTATCTCAACACAGCAGCGGTCTCCGTTCTGCTAGGTGCAATACTGCTGCTGGATGCCTGGGCCGTCGGCGTCCCAAACACAGCAAGACACTGGACACAGAATGCACAGAAGCAGAATGGGTGACGTCACCACTGAGTATGGCGGCCTCCAAATTCCAAGTGCGGTAAAATTGCAAAAAAAGTGCATTTGCTCAATTGTTTTTTTTATTTTTTTATTTACCATGTTCACTATATGATAAAACTGACCTGGTAATATGATTCTCCAGGTCGGTGCAAGTTTGTAAATCGCAAATGACTCGCCCACCCCAGGGCTATGGGACACCCGGTGCCGGGCCGGACTAGTCCGGTGGTAGTCAGTGGTGGCTGGGCCCGGCTCCGTGGCCCTGGTGGGTGTCAGTATAATATGTGGCTGATGACTTTAAGTTTGTGTTCGTGACGCCACCTGTGGTATGCGGCTATTAAGCCGCCGCTGCCGTGTAAGGCCTCCGGGGTGATGAAGTGGCAGCAATGGTGGTACTGCTCCCCACAGGTGGAGCGGTGCCCCGGGACACAGTTGGTGCTTGTGGAAGTCTATGGTGTTGTGTGACTAGCACGGTGCAGGGCCGACAAGCAATGAAAGAAACAGGCACAAACAGTAGTCTCTTTACCTTCTCCTCTTATACTCGGCAGAAGTTTAGTCCAGGGAGACCGTCACAGATGGTAAAGATGGTCCGGCCGGCCTGGAAGTGCCTGGGGTGATCTTTGGCCAGTTGAGTATGAGGCCTACTCCTTAATCTTTCTTTGCTGTTTTAGGACACTGCACTTTGGGTTAGCAATTGCCCTCTTGCTGCTGGGACTGGTGGTTCGTCCCTTTTTCTGTGGGGTAGACTGCGCAGGCCCTCTCTGGTGCTTCTCTGCTGGAGTCCACACCAGGCCCTTGGGATGCAGCTGTACCCTCAGTTTGCTTCTGGGCCAGGGGGCTTGCAGCTCTCCTGCCCTCCGGATTCAGCTACCAGGGATGGATTTTATGCCCTGGCAACTACAGACTCCGATGTCCGAGTCTCTGCTGTGCCTCTCTGCTCCCCTTGCTTCACTGTGCCAAGCTATCCCAGCTCTAGGCCCCAGTTTCACAAGGCAGCACTACTCTGCGTCTGCACTCTTTCACTCCTGTGTCCAGACTAACCACTACTTCCTCCCTTCAGCCAGACTTAAGGAATGCTCCCTGAAGTTCCAGGTTCAGAGCTCCCTCTGCTGGCCGGAGGGAGAACTGTGTTGGGTGTTAACTTACTGGCCAATAGATCTCCCAATTACCTCCAGGCTCAGCATTAACCCTTTGGGAGGGCAATGCTGTTGTGGCGACCAGGTCCTGGGGCGCCACACTCCCCCTTAGTTAAATTCAGTACTCCCGGACTGTAGAAACAAACATGACATGTTAGAACATTTCATCCCATTATGGGAGGCGCAAATACTTTAACGTTACAAACTTAAACATTACTATAAGAGTCCAGTGTGGCTCCCTGCCGGGTGTCCATTACACTGCTCTATGGGGGACCCGCCGCGATCAAACCCCCAACGTAGGCTCTGGGCGTGCGTCAGAGCATTGATGACCCCACTCTATGCACGCCGGACGGGTTTTCCTTCAGGGGTGTTGAGCACACTGGTGCTAACTATGAACAATTTAGGTGTTGGCCACCCATAGTCCAGTGGCCCAATTGTCCATTTTCGCAATCAAAGAAAAAGAAAAACATGTTGTACACAACCTTACAGACATTTTGCATAACTATGTACATTCTAATAAATACTCCTTCTTTTTCCCTTATACAGTTGACTCTCTATACCTTGGAGAGGGTTGTCCCCGAGTGCTGCGTTGGGACCTGCGTAGCTCTGGTGGTTGCCCCTGACTACGTGGTGCGTCTTCTACCTCAGCACTACAGGTGGGCCTAACCCCGATAGGTAAGCGTGATGGTTGCCTATGTGGTCTAAGAGTCGCCAAGGGTATGACAGGTTCACCACTGACAGGGGGTTGATCCTCCTGTTCCACTGCTGGCGTGTCATCTCGTGTTGGAGCGGACGGTTCTTTAGGTGGATCCGGAACCTTTTCTGTTTCTGGCTCGACCAACTGCGGAAACGTCAAAACTGGTACCACTATGGCATTGTTTATTCGGGTCCAAGTTTTGGGGAATTTTCCAAGGATGGTTTGAATCATCTCCCCTTCTTTCTCTTGACTTTGGGGACTTCCTTGTACTTCTTCCATTTCTCTTTGGATTCTGCACCGTTCAGGGCACGCTTTCAGGCGGTCTCGAGAAATTGCTTGATAGGTCTTGCCTTTGTGAAGCCCCACAGGTGTTGTGTCGGTGCATTACCTTCAGGGACTCCACTCGGCTGTATCTTGTCACAGGTAGGAGATCTTCTTCTTGTCGTGACGCCACTCTCAGTATTGCGGCCAGTAGGGACCGCCACTGCAGGTTGAGGGTCGCCTGGGGCTGATGGTGAGTGCAGTTAGTTGGAATAGCCTCCTGAGAGTGAGGCAAGCCCCAGGGCCCTGTGTAGGTGCGTAGTACCACAAGGCGCAGAATAACTCCACACAGGCAGAATGTCTTTCAGGGTTTTTACTCACTTCAGGTGGCAGGGTGAGTAACCCGGGCGTAGCTGGGATGAACCAGATGGGAACCAGGTGTCCTTCAGGCTGACTTGTGAGGGTGACTACTAACTCGCCTTCCTTAGCCCTTGGTGGTTTGGGGTGACCCCGACTTTGAGTCCCTATGGGGGTCACCCAGGGAAGTTGCTGAAGCCTCACTCCCCTTCGTTTGCCGTGTGCTTGTTGCCTGGGCCAGATCACTCCAGCTTCTTGCCTCCTGTGAGCTATGGGCCCTAACTGTGGCTACGTGGCTGCGGCTTTTTGTGGTGTTGTGGCGTGGGCTTTGAGAGCCCCACACCGGCAGGTTTAGCAAAAGAAAGCTGGATCTATCTCCGCTTCGGGATCTGCCGCCCGTTTGGGCCTGGTTCTCCCTAGCAGTCTCCTTACTTCCCACTCTGTGCTCTCTCTCTAGCTGGAGATGGATTTCGGGTAGCACTCCTAGTTGACCGTTCTCCCCCGTCGGTAGCCACTGCGCGGACGCTGTCAGACTACAGCAGCCCACGGGATCTGCTCCTCACTCGAGCTCCCTGGACTCTGCACTGAACCGGCTCACATCTGGGACCTTCACATCTCCTCCTGTCTGAGCTTCACTTTCCTGCTCCTCACTCCTCCACACTCTGCTGCAGACTCTAGACTGTCTACTCCTCCTTCTCTTTTCCCTTTTTGTGCCTGCCTACGCCACCTAGCAACCAGACTCTCTTACCACACCCCTTGAGAGGAGATGGAGGCTTTTGGCCCCCTCCACTATTCCAGTGAAGGTGAAGGCTTTTCCCCCTCCTGGGATCCCCAGGGGTCCTCTCATGGGTACATGTGTGAGACCTGATCACTATGCGCCTGTGTTCCACACCCCGGTCAGCCTTCTGGATTACCTGTATTGTACTGTCCCCAGCATGGGTGCAGTACTCAGTGGTGCCTGACCAGGTCAGGGGCGCCACATTCCCCCTTAGTTATCACCAGCACGTCCTCGGGCTGCAAGACAACATTTTAAAAATGCATAAAACATTAAAACATGTAAAACATTTTAAAAGCACCAGGTACCATACATCACCACCCTCCACCCACAAGTCCGTTAACCCACCCAAAACCCTTTCACGTTGACCGCGACTTCAGCCACTTCTGGCAGGATGTAGAGGCGGCTTTCATGGGCTGGTGGTCTTCAGGGTATACCTGGCCTGGTGGATCCGCGCCTTCAGCCGCTTCTGGCAGGATGCAGAGGCGGCCTCCACAGTTGGTGCTGACCAGGTACCCTCTTTGTGGTGGAGAGCCAGGCCCCATAAACAGGCATGCTCTCTGGCCGCAGGCGAGCCAAGGCCCTATATACGGACGGGCTCCTCCTGGTTGCAGACGAGCCAAGCCCCTAAACAGGCTGACTCTGGTGGTGGTGGTGCCCTTTTGGTGTAACTATTTACACTGCGAGAGTTTGTGGCTATAGCCAGTTCATAGCCTTAAGGTTTATTTCTCACAATAGTTTATGTGGGCACATTCTTGAACTTGTAAAACGTTGCAAAACAAACTTTCCAAACTGGTCAAAACTTGCTGTACTTTACTTGAACTTAGGCAGATTCCTCTTCACCAGGGCTTGGGCCTGTAGGGCTGCGGCACCTGTTGCTTTCTTGACCTTTTTCCTCATCTGTAGTTGTCTCTTCATTAGGTCTTTGGTCTTTTCTTTCTTTATTACTGTCTTTCCTTTCTTCTTTGGGACATGGCACTACATCTAGCGCATACCAGCCTCTTTCGCCTTGATGCAGGGTAAACTGTACGGAGTCTCCTGTACGCAGGTTCCTTCCAGGATGTCCTCTGGGCAGATTAGCTCTGACGTCTCTTCTGTTGACGAAGATACCTTCCTTTATGCCAGGTGCTACGATGAACCCGTATCCTGACTTGAGGCTGAAGTCCTCCACTACTCCTCTGCAAAGGGGTCCTCGGACCTGTGCTTTGGCTCTTCTCAGGAACCTTTTTTCTTGTAGGTCTCTGGCCGTGATGTCATCTCTCTGCTCTGGGGATGGCGGTGCAGGGGAAAACTGGGTTCTGCTGCGGCGCTGTGTCTTGCGGGCTGGATTCTGCGAAGTGCAGCTTACAAGCTCCCAGGTAGGGCGGTTGGGCAGGTCTTCTTCGTCAGCAGGAGGTGTCAGGTCTTCTTCGTCCCAGCGGGAATATGGCAGCATCTCCGGCTCTGGGTATGGATCCACTGCTGGTGGCTCCGGGGGCAACTCCTCAGCTTCTTGCCCTCCTCTCCCCCTTAGTTCTTCGCTGCACTCTGGTCGTGGCAGCGCTGGGGATGAGTGTTCCTCAGCTGGCCCAGGCGGTGGACTCTTCAGCGTGGTTGCTGCAGGGGTTGCCTTAGGGGTGTTCGGAGGGAGCATGTATCGGTCCACCATCTCCTGTGGGAACTTAGCCTCCAGGTCAGCCTTCAGCTGCCAGTATGCGGAGTCTTCACCTATCAGGGATTTCCTAGTAGGGACTTCCTTAGGCTGGGGAGCGGTGTCTGCTCTGGCCTTGCAGGCCGGGGTAAATGGTGATGCAATCTCTTGGCGGGCCGCGCCCTGTATGGCGGCGGCCTGGTCTTGGCGGGCCGCGCCCTGTATGGCGGCGGCCTGGATCGGCGTCGCAGCTGCGATGGGATCTGTGCAGGCTGGGCTGGGCGTCGCTGCAGGGACCGGGTCTTGGTGGGCCGAGCAGGGCATCGCTGCGGCGGCCGGGGCTTGGCGGGCCGAGCAGGGCATCGCTGCGGCGGCCGGGGCTTGACGGGCCGAGCAGGGCATCGCTGCGGCGGCCGGGGCTTGACGGGCCGAGCAGGGCATCGCTGCGGCGGCCGGGGCTTGACGGGCCGCACCTGGCGTGGCTGCGGCCTGGCTCAGCGTCGCCGCGCCGGGCGCCTCTTCAGGGACCGCGGGCGTGGCAGCAGGGGTCGGGGCATCCGGGCCGGCAGGGGTAACACTGGACTCACCCATCGGTGGCAGCATCGGGGTCTGAGTCGTCGCCGTCCGGTCTGGCACTCGTCGTGCGGTTCCCCTCTCATAGGCCTGAACCGCGGCAGCCATCTCCAGAAGTTCCATGCGTTCTTCTCTGATCTGCTCCACGACCCGGGTCTCCAGTCGGTCGCAGAACTGGGCAAGCTCCCGATACCACCAGGCAGCGGAGCCCGGTTCTGGGTTTCTGCGGTCAGACGCCATTTCTTCTGCGCCCTCTTCTGTACGATTTCCCAGCAGTGGACTCGTCGTTGCCTCTAGTAGCAAGCTGTTCAGTTTTCGCTCTGCCTCTTTCAGCAGCTCCTCTCCCAGCAGCAGGCTTCTGGCTCCCTTTCTGTCCCGACGTCTCTGGACGCTTCCGCTCTCTTCACAAGCGAGGTCAGAACTCTGCAGGGGATCTCTGGGTAGCCACACCTCTTCGTGGGCGGTAACTTCTTCCAGCGCGGGCTGCAGTTGTTTTTCAGCGCGCTTTTCATGGTGGCAATATGGCGGCGCTTCCAATTTTTCAAGCGGACCGCCCAGGCACATGGTCACCTGTCTGAACAGGTCTAGTCCTTATCCTGTTCGTGACGCCAGATGTGAAGCCCCACAGGTGTTGTGTCGGTGCATTACCTTCAGGGACTCCACTCGGCTGTATCTTGTCACAGGTAGGAGATCTTCTTCTTGTCGTGACGCCACTCTCAGTATTGCGGCCAGTAGGGACCGCCACTGCAGGTTGAGGGTCGCCTGGGGCTGATGGTGAGTGCAGTTAGTTGGAATAGCCTCCTGAGAGTGAGGCAAGCCCCAGGGCCCTGTGTAGGTGCGTAGTACCACAAGGCGCAGAATAACTCCACACAGGCAGAATGTCTTTCAGGGTTTTTACTCACTTCAGGTGGCAGGGTGAGTAACCCGGGCGTAGCTGGGATGAACCAGATGGGAACCAGGTGTCCTTCAGGCTGACTTGTGAGGGTGACTACTAACTCGCCTTCCTTAGCCCTTGGTGGTTTGGGGTGACCCCGACTTTGAGTCCCTATGGGGGTCACCCAGGGAAGTTGCTGAAGCCTCACTCCCCTTCGTTTGCCGTGTGCTTGTTGCCTGGGCCAGATCACTCCAGCTTCTTGCCTCCTGTGAGCTATGGGCCCTAACTGTGGCTACGTGGCTGCGGCTTTTTGTGGTGTTGTGGCGTGGGCTTTGAGAGCCCCACACCGGCAGGTTTAGCAAAAGAAAGCTGGATCTATCTCCGCTTCGGGATCTGCCGCCCGTTTGGGCCTGGTTCTCCCTAGCAGTCTCCTTACTTCCCACTCTGTGCTCTCTCTCTAGCTGGAGATGGATTTCGGGTAGCACTCCTAGTTGACCGTTCTCCCCCGTCGGTAGCCACTGCGCGGACGCTGTCAGACTACAGCAGCCCACGGGATCTGCTCCTCACTCGAGCTCCCTGGACTCTGCACTGAACCGGCTCACATCTGGGACCTTCACATCTCCTCCTGTCTGAGCTTCACTTTCCTGCTCCTCACTCCTCCACACTCTGCTGCAGACTCTAGACTGTCTACTCCTCCTTCTCTTTTCCCTTTTTGTGCCTGCCTACGCCACCTAGCAACCAGACTCTCTTACCACACCCCTTGAGAGGAGATGGAGGCTTTTGGCCCCCTCCACTATTCCAGTGAAGGTGAAGGCTTTTCCCCCTCCTGGGATCCCCAGGGGTCCTCTCATGGGTACATGTGTGAGACCTGATCACTATGCGCCTGTGTTCCACACCCCGGTCAGCCTTCTGGATTACCTGTATTGTACTGTCCCCAGCATGGGTGCAGTACTCAGTGGTGCCTGACCAGGTCAGGGGCGCCACACCTTCATTCTTGCTTATGAGGCATACCTTACTATTGTCAAAGTTGGAGGGGATAATGGTGTAGGGCTCGTTTTCCCACTGATCATCCAATTTATGCGTCCTCCGCTTCTTCTTGAGGACTTGTTCTCCAGGTAAAGAGGGAGTTGCTGGGGCTGTTTGATTGTAATGCTGCTCTTGTCTCGTTCTTGCTTGAGACAGGCTCCTCTCTACGCACTCCTGGACCTTTGGAATGTCCCTGGGGCGTTACAGAGCCCGAATGGCATACAATTGAACTCACAGAGGCCCATTGGTGTCGTGAATGCAGTCTTCTCCTTGTCCGCCTCTGCCACGGGAACCTGCCAATACCCACTGGTGAGATCCAAGGTGGAGAAATAGTTAGCTGACTTTAAGGCTGTTAGTGACTCCTCTATTCTGGGCAGTGGATAAGCATCTTTATGTGTAATGCGGTTAATTTGCCTGTAATCTACACACATTCTCATTGTACCATCTTTTTTCTTTACGAGAACTAGTGGAGCTGCCCAGGGGCTACAACTATCTCTGATAACCCCAGCCTCCTTCATTTCTCGTAACATTTCCTTGGCACACTGATACTGTGCGGGGGGTACAGGGCGGTATCTCTCTTTAATGGGATGATGATCACCCGTGGGGATTTGATGTTTAACCCCTTTCACCTGCCCAAAATCTAGGGGGTGTTTGCTGAAGACCCGCTCGTACTCCTGTACCACCCGGTAAACCCCATGCTTTTGGTGCGAGGGGGTGGAGTCGGTGCCTACATGTAATTTTTGGCACCAGTCTTCCAGCTGCCCCTTGGAGCCATTGTCTTCCGCCTGGTCGGACGGGATCAAGGGTTCCACTGCTTTAATGGTATTGTTGCTGACAGTGTACAGTTTTGCTACAGTGGCGTACCGGGGCAATTTGGCCTCCTCCTCCCCACAATTCAAGACACGGACGGGCACTCTCCCCTTGCGGACGTCCGCTACCCCTCTGGCTATCAGGACTCCAGGCCTACTGTCTGAATACACCGGTTCTACCAAGGCATGGTAATCCTGACCCTTGAGGCCTATTGCTGCCCGACACCATATCAACATTTCACTTCTTGGGGGTATTGCAATATTGCAATGGGGAGGGGGTCACTTACCCTCACACTGCCAATTTCTCCTCCGGCCAGCTCTACCTGCTGCCTCCTCATCAGGGCTCTGATCTCCCTCTGTAGGGCACGCTACTGCCCGGAGCTGGCAGTTTCAGACGCCTGTTGCAACAAAATTATCACTTCGGCAATACAATTTTCTATCACATTTGTACCAATGGTTAGCAGTGGGTCAGATTCTTTGCGATCAATATCTACAATTATCATCCCCTGACATGGCAATTCCACCCGCCCCACTTTAATGGTTACTTCTTTGTACCCAATTTGAGGTAAGGGCTGACCATTACTGGCCACAATTGTTAAATCATCATCTGGGCCATGGTCAATGTCTGAATCAGCCCAATATCTTTTGTACAGTTTGTGGGGGATGGTTGTTACCTGGGACCCCGTATCCAGGAGGGCATTCAAAGGGATCCCATCCAGCACAATGGGAAGGACCGGTCGTCCTCCCACATACTTGCTGCGGCTGGGGTTTGAGCCGGGCTTCCTTACACCTGGGGGTTGGCTCCTGGCCCCAGGCTCAGCCCATTTAAAGGACAGCATCGTGCAATGTGGCCCGCCTGGCTGCAGCGGCGGCAGATCGGTTGTCCTGTTGAATCATACCGGTCTGTGTCTCTGCCTCGGGTCGGCGGAATCCTCCTCTGTCGCATCCATGGGACGTCATCTGGGCTGGAGGCCAACTCGATTTTTGCAGGCGAGGGGGTCATTTGTAGAGACTGCACGGTCTTGGCAAGGGCAGCCACAGTCTTGGTCAGCTCCTGGAACTGCTGTCTGAGCTCTGCAGTGGGATCCTTATCCAGGGACTGCGCCTCAGCCCCTGCAGTGGCTCGTGTTGCAGGCACCACCCCGGGGTACGTGATAGCAAGAGGCCGGAGGGGTACTGGGTCATTCGGTGTAGATTCTCTCAGTACCCTGATGGCCTGGTCCTTAAACTTTGCAAAGTCCAGAGCAGGGTTCTGCAGGACCAGGATACGCAGCTGGGTCCTGTGGGCATCTGACAGGAGCCCCTCTATGAACTGCTCAGTTAGGAGTTTGTCTTCTTCACGTACACTCTCTGGGTCCACCTGTTTAACTGCTTTCAGGGCCTCTTGCAGGTTTAAGGCATAGTCCCTTATGCTGTCTGTGGCCCGCTGCTTGCACCCAAAGAATCTCATCTTTATCTCTGCTGCGGTGCGGGTGTCAAAAGTACTCTTTAGCTTGGCCAATATCTGGGTTACTGTCCCTTTATCTGTATCAGGCCAGGACTTCACTTCACGCTGGGCCGCGCCGGCTAGCTGTCCCATTAATATGCCCACCTTCTGGCTCTCAGTCAGAGGATACACCCGGAACAAGCTGTGCAGGCTTTCTCTGAAGTCACTCAAGGTATGGGACTCCCCGGAGTACTGCGGCAGCCATTCTGCTCCCGGTATGTACGGCATGGTGATCGGCATTACCGGCGCTACAGTGGGGGCTGGGGCGACGGCGACGGCGACTGGGACTGCTTCGGCCAGTGCTGCGGCGCCTTGGGCGATGGCAGCCACCTGCTCTCCCTCTGAGTCGGACATCTTCCTCCCCCTTAGTGAACCTTACCAGGCTCCGTTCACTTTTCAAATTTTCTTCTGGGTCGCGCGGGGTTAACAGCGCTCTGCTCTGATGGCGCGCTCCCTTCGCGCTCTTTGTCAGGCACGCCCCCCTTCTTCCTGCGCTCGGCGCGGCTAATGGCGGCGGCAATTTACAACCAGTACACAGTCTTTTAAGCACAATTCCTGCAGGCGCACAGTACCCGGTGGGACCGGGCACGAAATCCTGTTCGTGACGCCAAAAGTTGACTCGCCCACCCCAGGGCTATGGGACACCCGGTGCCGGGCCGGACTAGTCCGGTGGTAGTCAGTGGTGGCTGGGCCCGGCTCCGTGGCCCTGGTGGGTGTCAGTATAATATGTGGCTGATGACTTTAAGTTTGTGTTCGTGACGCCACCTGTGGTATGCGGCTATTAAGCCGCCGCTGCCGTGTAAGGCCTCCGGGGTGATGAAGTGGCAGCAATGGTGGTACTGCTCCCCACAGGTGGAGCGGTGCCCCGGGACACAGTTGGTGCTTGTGGAAGTCTATGGTGTTGTGTGACTAGCACGGTGCAGGGCCGACAAGCAATGAAAGAAACAGGCACAAACAGTAGTCTCTTTACCTTCTCCTCTTTTACTCGGCAGAAGTTTAGTCCAGGGAGACCGTCACAGATGGTAAAGATGGTCCGGCCGGCCTGGAAGTGCCTGGGGTGATCTTTGGCCAGTTGAGTATGAGGCCTACTCCTTAATCTTTCTTTGCTGTTTTAGGACACTGCACTTTGGGTTAGCAATTGCCCTCTTGCTGCTGGGACTGGTGGTTCGTCCCTTTTTCTGTGGGGTAGACTGCGCAGGCCCTCTCTGGTGCTTCTCTGCTGGAGTCCACACCAGGCCCTTGGGATGCAGCTGTACCCTCAGTTTGCTTCTGGGCCAGGGGGCTTGCAGCTCTCCTGCCCTCCGGATTCAGCTACCAGGGATGGATTTTATGCCCTGGCAACTACAGACTCCGATGTCCGAGTCTCTGCTGTGCCTCTCTGCTCCCCTTGCTTCACTGGGCCAAGCTATCCCAGCTCTAGGCCCCAGTTTCACAAGGCAGCACTACTCTGCGTCTGCACTCTTTCACTCCTGTGTCCAGACTAACCACTACTTCCTCCCTTCAGCCAGACTTAAGGAATGCTCCCTGAAGTTCCAGGTTCAGAGCTCCCTCTGCTGGCCGGAGGGAGAACTGTGTTGGGTGTTAACTTACTGGCCAATAGATCTCCCAATTACCTCCAGGCTCAGCATTAACCCTTTGGGAGGGCAATGCTGTTGTGGCGACCAGGTCCTGGGGCGCCACACAAACATGTATAGTTTTACTTTTATGGTGAAAAAAAAAAAAAGAATTGTGCTTTTGTCTCCATTTTCTGAGATCCCTAGAATTCTTATTTTCAGGATCTGGGGTTCAGTAATGACTTATTTTGAGTCTTGAGCTGTCATTTTTAATTATACCATTTTTGGGTAGTTATGATGTTTTGCTCGCCTGTTATTGCATTTTAATGCAATGTTCAGGCGACGAAAAACATAATCCTGGAGTTTTATTTTTTTCCTCGCTACGCCATTATCGATCAGATTAATTGATTTTTATATTTTGATAGATCGGGCACTTCTGAAAATATGTGTATTTTTTTATTGTTTTATTTTCAATGGGGACAAAGAGGGATGATTTGAACTGAAAGGTTGTTTTTTTATTTAAAAAAAAAAAAAAAAAAAATCACATTTTTTAAAACTTTTTTTACATTTTTTATTGATTTTACTAGTCCCTTTAGGGGACTTTATGACGGCACTATCCGATCGATTCTGCTTATCAGAGCGATGCTTCAGCATGTAGGGGTGGCTAGAGGGGGCTGTAGTCGTCGTCTTTACAGGGGCTACTAGGCCACAGCGCAGCCGGACATTAACCCCTTGAGACCCGGTCACCACTCCAGTATATAACAGTACATTCACAAGTCCATTCACCTGCAGAGTCAATACTTGGAAACAGAGGGTTTCTTTCCCAACTTTACTTGGTAACTTCTGTACAGTGTGATCATCATTATCCCGCACCCTGAGGGCGCCGCTTCTGAGCCTAATGGGGCTCCCTTTGGTTTTCAATACTTCTTGTAATTTTCCGGCTGACCGCTCCCCTGGCACCTGGGTCTCAGAAAGCACTGCTAAGCCCTCATCCCCTGCTCTGACTTAGCCATCCATGGCAGGCTCATCCTCTGCTCACACGTTGGTGCCCATCAGTGGCGTAACTAGAGTTTGATGGGCCCTGGTGCAAAGTTCAGACTTGGGCCCCCTCCCTCCATGTACACTGACACTTGGGGTATGGGATAAAGAGACTGACACTCAGGCTACAGGATAATGATGCTGACACTTGGCTCTTACCCTCAGCACCTAGGCTTCCCATGATCTGAAATCCTTCTATCAGCACCCAGCTTTATGATGTTCTGATATCCATCTTGTCCTTGGCACCCAGTTTCCCCATGCTCTGCTATACATCTTTCCCTCAGCACCCAGCTTTCCAATATCAGAGCATGGGAAAGCTGGGTGCTGAGAGAAGATGTATAGCAGAGCATGGGAAAGCTCGGTGATGAGGGAAAGAGCCTTTTTCCCCTCAGCAAAAACGTTCCCATCCCCTGCTTGTATCTTTTTCCTCCCTTGTATATAGTTCTCCATATAATGGCCCCCACATAGAGTTCCATATAGTATAAAGGGTCCCACATAACCCTTCATATATTACAATGCACCTCCATAGTCCTCCATGTATTATAATGCATTTCCCATAGTTCTCCATGTATTATAATTCACCCCATAGTCATCCATATATTATACTGCACCACATAGTCCTCCATATATTATAATGTACCCCCAAAGTCCTCCATGTATGAAGTAGCCCTCATAGCCCTCCAATTATAATGAATTTCTCATAGTTCTCCATGTATTATAATTCACCCCATAGTACTCCATATATTATACTGCACCACATAGGCCTCCATGTTTAATAATGCACCCCCATAGTCCATATACAAGGTAGGCTCCATAGTCCTCCATATATTATAATGTAACCCCCATAGTCCTATATGTATTATAACGCAATTCCTGAAAACTTCATTTTGTATTATGCAGCCCCATACTCCTCCATGTATAATGCACCCCTAGTCCATGTATAAGGTGTCCTTCATGTTGTATAATGCATCCCCATAGACCTTCACGTAGAATGCAGCCCCCTAGACCTCCATGTATAATATAACCCTATAGTCCATGTATAAGGTGTCCTTCATGATTATTATGCAGTTCCACAGACCTCCATATATAATGCAGCCCCCCAGGCCTCCATGTATAATACAGCAGCTAGCCTCCTTAGGCCTCCATGTATAATAAAGCAGCCAGCCTCCCCAGGGGGAGCAGGGGGGCCCGGTGTCAGCGGCGGCGGAACGGGTCATATAGCGGCCGCGTGGTCTGCGACAGATCAGCGCAGCTCCTCTCTCACTGAAAGGAGTTGGCTGCTGAAGTGCCGGGTGGCCGCGGGCCCCTAACCTGCTGGGCCCGGACGCAATGGTGACCCCTTCGACCGCGGTAGTTAAACCCCTGGTGTCCACCCTATTATAGGGACACACTGATCGTCAGCTTGCTGCGGGGGAATTGTTGGGAATAAATTCCAGTGAACAGCCACCACTCACACCGTCCGGACTACTACCCCCAGCGGAGGAACGCAATTATCTTCAGACCTGCTGTAAGTTTGACCCTGAGGATCAGAACAAATCAATATTTTGGGATACTTCTCACTTGCTCCTTCCTGGGGGACTCTCCTAACCTCTTCCTCCTGCTTGGCCCTGTTATAACCTGCCAACCCTCCTTTATCTAACCTCTTCTTAATCAAGGAGTACCAGGGAAGCGGTCACTTGGGCCATGCTGCCATCTGGTGGCCACACTACACACAATAATAAACTTTATTAAACGTTTATGCCACATCGGTTACTTCTGCAGGGGTGGCAGAGCCTTACACCCCCTTACAATCATCCCTCTAATCAGCAGAAATGCTGATCTCCTGTTAGTGCTGGCATGAGTCATGACAATGACAGGGATCATCAGATGACTCTGCGCTTTCATGACAACCTATTGGTGCCCCATTATTGCAGCATGGGGCCGCTGATGGCGGGCAACAGCACAATCCATCTGCACCTCTTAGCTGCACATGTTGGCTGATCAGATCAGCAGACATGTGCTGGCAAACATGTGGGCTCATCGCGTGAGCCCACATCAAAGGAGGGAGATCTAGAATGTATTTCTACATCCTAGTTCGTTAAGGGGTTAACAGAAGAAAATTGCTGTACACACCACACACTTTTTCGATCTTTGTGTTATTTAATAATTGAAATGCATGTGTGAAGGTTAAAAAAAATGATTCACCACTGTAGATGAGCATACCCAAAGTTTGGTGTTCATACCAAACACAGACTTTACAAAAAAATAGAGTTCAGATTCGGAATTCGGTTGCCTCACATATTAACACCACTTGTGTGAGCGTCACTGTGCTCGGTGCTCAGCTCAGCATGAGCCGCTTGTAGTGTTTGAACGGCTCCCACTGTGGGTAACAACAGCATGATTGGATGTAGTGTGCACCAAAAAATGTAAAAAGGCCGTCCACCCGCTCCCAGAAGTGTTTTGTTTATGGCTGGCTGCAAGTAGCCAAAGACCCAAACTACCCAATCGGTAACTTCTATTGGGTTCAGATCAAGTCTGGGTCCCAAACTGAACGTTATCTAAAGTCCAGCTGCACCCGCTGAACCGAACTTTCACAGGTTCGCTTATCTCTCCTTTATTCATCACCTCTTTACAAAAGTATAGCCTGTGCCCACTGACAAAGTTTGAGACAGCTACATAATTTTTCTGTTTTTTACCGGCTACTGTTGACACTGTTGAAGTGAAATGACAACTACATTACCCAATTTGCCTGTCTGCTAGGGAAATCTATTCTATTCTCTTATAATACCACTCTTATTCAGCATTTAGTGCAGGGTGAGGTTCTGTAGTAGGCATAGTGTATTAGAGGCTATATAAAAAAATCTATTCTATTCTCTTTAAATATCTCTCATAGTTTGCAATTCGTGTCAGTTTAGATTTTGGGGTAGGGATCATGTTTTACAGGCCTTAAGGCAGGGATTCTAGCCTTTACCAGTATTAGATGCATATGTCGCGGACGGGTGCCGCCTCCGCTGCGGCAATCGGGGCTGCTCGAGTGACGCTTGGGTCCGGGATCGTGTCTGGGGGCTCGAGTGGTGACTGGACCCGGGGCTCGTGCAACCGCCCGTCCACGCACACAGTGAAAGAGGGGGGTATTTACAGGGGAGATTGTCTGTGAAGCCACCCGTGCATTGCGGTAATGGGATGGTGGCACCGCCACTGCCTCTCAGGGCCGGCGTCCGGGACCGATGACGTTGGGGCAGCAAGGTGGTATCCCCTCCACGGGTACGGGAGAGCTGTAGTCCCGGGGCCCAGGTGTAGGTAAGGAGCAGGGCTGGGGCGCTGTCGGCAGGTTGGACCGGATGACACTGGTGTACTCACAATTAGGAAGAAATCATACTAATTCCGTATTGCCGCCAAAGATGGCGGCAGTTCAAGATTTTGGAGTGTTTCATGGTTTTCAAAGCAAGGTGCACGGCATCTACTGATGGGGTAAGAATCCTGTTCGTGACGCCAGTTTTTGTGTTGTCGCAGACGGGTGCCGCTTCCGCTGCGGCAATCGGGGCTGCTCAAGTGACGCTCGGGTCCGGGATCGTGTCTGGGGGCTCGAGTGGTGACCGGACCCGGGGCTCGTGCAACCGCCCGTCCACGCACACAGTGAAAGAGGGGGGTATTTACAGGGGAGATTGTCTGTGACGCCACCCGTGGGTTGCGGCGATGGGATGGTGGCACCGCCGCTGCCTCTCGGGGCCGGCGTCCGGGACCGATGATGTTGGGGCAGCAAGGTGGTATCCCCTCCACGGGTACGGGAGAGCTGTAGTCCCGGGGCCCAGGTGTAGGTAAGGAGCAGGGCTGGGGCGCTGTCGGCAGGTTGGACCGGATGACACTGGTGTACTCACAATTAGGAAGAAATCATACTAATTCCGTATTGCCGCCAAAGATGGCGGCAGTTCAAGATTTTGGAGTGTTTCATGGTTTTCAAAGCAAGGTGCACGGCATCTACTGATGGGGTAAGAATCCTGTTCGTGACGCCAGTTTTTGTGTTGTCGCAGACGGGTGCCGCTTCCGCTGCGGCAATCGGGGCTGCTCAAGTGACGCTCGGGTCCGGGATCGTGTCTGGGGGCTCGAGTGGTGACCGGACCCGGGGCTCGTGCAACCGTCCGTCCACGCACACAGTGAAAGAGGGGGGTATTTACAGGGGAGATTGTCTGTGACGCCACCCGTGGGTTGCGGCGATGGGATGGTGGCACCGCCGCTGCCTCTCGGGGCCGGCGTCCGGGACCGATGATGTTGGGGCAGCAAGGTGGTATCCCCTCCATGGGTAGGGGAGAGGTGTTGTCCTGGGGCCCAGGTGTAGGTAAGGAGCAGGGCTGGGGCGCTGTCGGCAGGTTGGACCGGATGACACCGGTGTACTCACAATTAGGAAGAAATCACACTAAGTCCGTATTGTAAACCGTCCCCCACGATGGGCTGCCGGTCTGCTCTATCTGGGCTTCTCTCTTCGGGAACAAGGCCTGGTACCTTGTCCCGCTGGTCAATTAACAAGGGGCTTGAAGCTTACCTCGTCCTAGGGTCCAGGTACCCCGCCTGTACACGGCCTCCGGACCGGATTCCCTTCGTAGGTACCGGTGGGCTACAACCCTGCCCCAGTCCAGTTCAGGTTTCCCGCGACCGGATCTCCGTCACCTGTGGCCCTACAAAGCTGTCTGCCACCTAATCGGTGCTCCTGTGGTGCAAGGGCTCCAACCCCGACCACACTGCACTTCACCTCCTCACCGACTTCACTCAACTCAAAACCGAAACTCAAACTGACTAGTTCCGCCCCTTGGCACCTCAAGACCCCTAGGTGGGCGTTCTCATCCACCTGGTCCCGCCCACTGGTATCTCCTGGGTGTCATGGGGGGAGCGACTAGGATTTGTGTCTGGTGTTCCCATGTGTGGGATGTGTGGTGTTAATTCCCAAGGAGGAGGCAATTCCTGTACCCTTGGTGGGGGGTACAGTCATCTGTGACTACCTGGTTTTGCCAGGGCGTTACACATACATAATTTAAAATGAACATGGCCTACAGTAAGGGAGATGGAAATGGACGTCCTGCTGATGGTGGTGCATGCAGAGGCCGCGGCTGTGAGCCAGGGAAAACTGTTTCTGCTGCGGGAGCACAACAAACAAATCATCTAAACCTAGCTTCCTGTCTCACTTTGCAGCGGGGTGTGAAACACTAATGTTGAAGCCACAACACTGCGAGCAGTTTGTGGGCTGGATGGTAGATAATGCTTCCAGTCTGTTTATCAGCACCACCCTGTCTTTCACACGGTGCAATCTGACTATTCAAGAGTCAAGACCATATAATCCTCACCCTGATCCTTCTTCCTCCCACCTTGTCTAAGGAGACAAGTGACCCCACACTTGGACACTCCGAGGAACTCTTTATCTTTCCATTTATGGCATCTTCTGGCATCATAAAATCCCATTTCAAGAGGCAGAAGAGAACATGTGCGATGATACCCAAATATTTGAGCAGGCATGATCAAAAAAAGGTGATAGTGGGGAATGACAATTACTGTCTCAAGAGGTAGTTGATGATGAGACACAGTTGCCTACAAGTCATATTAAGACTACAAGTCATGAGGAGGACTAGAGTGCAAAACTGGAAGATGAGGTGGTGGATGCTGAATTCACTGACCCAAACTGGCAAGGTAGCATGTAGAGCAAGGACAACAGCTTAGTGGGGGAGAGATCTGCAGCAGTGCAACAGGCAGCAAGAGGCAGTGGGGGTCTAGATGAAGAAGGTGGACAACTATTCCCCAGAGCACACACAGGCGGCAAGGTCCCAGACCAAGGGTTACGTGTTCCCCAGTCTGGCACTTTTTTACAAAATGTTAAGGAGACAAGAAAACGTTCATTTGAAACCTGTGATGTACCAAGCTCAGAATGGGCCAGACCACTACCAGCCTCATCCCCGCCAGCATGCTAAGGCACAAATCATCCAAGCACTCAACTAGGTGGGCAGAATGCCTGGATCCACAAGCATTGTCCACTGTCTCTTCACCTGTGCTATGTGCGGGTTAATTCCCTGTCCAGGAAGCAGGAGTGGATACAACCCACCCTTAACCTGTGTTTGCACATTCGCAAACACCATCAGCAACCAGGTCCACTTCCTTGTCCCAGTGCATTGTGTAGCTGTAGAGTAGAAACTCCAGGCCTTGCAATGCAAGCGGAAATATGCAAGTGCAAACACTATATGGCCACATTTCCAGACTACATGCTCTACAAATGTTGTTGTTTAAGTTTGTAGACATTGAGGCTTTCTGCAGCCTAATAATGTTGACAATCCCGTAATACTTGGTCCCCAGCCATCAATATTTCCATGCCGTCCCCGCCTTCCACAAGCACATGTCCCATAACATCACCCATGCCTTCACTCACGCAGTTACTGGGAAGATCCACTTATCTAAGGACAAGTGCGGCCAGGTATGCTACAATTCCCTGAAGGCACACTGTGTGAACTTCGTGGAGGCGGGAACTGAGTTGGAGCCTGGGACGGCATGCAGGCTACCAACACCTAGCATTGTGAGCCATAATTCCATCCGGGTTTCCTCCACCTCCTACTCCAGTTCCTGTACCACCTCCTCCTCTCATTCCTCCATCTCCGTCTTGTTCCTATTAGTCCCAAGCTGAAAGCACTACAGCACTACTTCCGTGTGGTGCAACAGGTTCTGCTGAAACTCATACAGTATCTTTAGATGACAAACAGCACACTGCCGCAGAGTTGTTGAAAGTCCAACTCCAGACAGATATATTTCTTTCTCCACTGACCCTCCAACTGTGCCGCCCCAGCATCAGTCGAACTGCTCGGATCCGGGGTTGCTGTGGCTCGAGGGTCTCTGGACCCGGGGGCTTGTGGCCACTTCAAATGTAAAGGGGGTATTTACAGGGGATGAATGTTCGTGACGCCACCTGTGGGTTGCGGTAAAGGGGAGTGCCGCCGCTGCCGATGGGAGTACCGAGGCAGAAGGTATGGGGCAGCCAGATGTCAGACCCTCCACAGGTAGGGAAGGCCCCAGGCAGTGGGGATTTGGTGAATGGGTAGCTTGCTTGGCCTTGGGAAGCAGGGTGCAGGGTTTATATTACTCACTGCGGTAGTTGTGGTGTTGGATCAGGTGGATTAAACAGACACTCACAACAGATGGTAAACCAGAGTCTCTAGGCACCGCAGTCTCTACAGGGGAAGCCCGTCCAGGTCCCGCTCCCACCAGTGTCACTTGGTAAGTCCGGAGCCCTGCCTCCGTGCACAAATTGTTTTACAGTTGTGGCCCCTTGGCCTGAAGATTTCGGGGCCCCGCTACCCATGTGTATGGCAGCTGTGCTCTTGGTGGCTGGCACTTGGGATTTCAGTGGGTTGTGTATTTTGGAGAACCCTATCCCCCGAGTTGTGCTGATGCCTCCAATCTCTGAGCTCTTGGGGAAAGTTCATAAAGAGACTATCCTCCACAGGTTAATTATCAGGTTGATTGAAGCACAGTGCTCGGTACTGGTAAGGTAACTGGGCTTTCTGGTGCCAACAGTCCTCCTAGACTGCATCTGTTACACTCCTGTCCAGTGTCCCTGATACTGGTCCCCGATTCCTTTGGTCCCGGACCACCGTCTGTGACCCAGCCTGTCGCCTCCCTGGGAGCTCCAACTCCCACACACCTCTGTCTCTCTCTGAGGGCTACCACTCAACTCCTTGTCTCCCCTCCCACCAGTCTGCCTGACCCCTAGGTGGGCAGCCGTGCTCTAACTTGACCAACCCACTGGTGTGTCTGTCCAGCCCTGGTGTGAGGAGTGGTTGGGATTTGTAGTGCGGATGTCAAAGACACTGTTGATGGGAACCTGGAACCATGGGAGGTAGGCCCTGCACCCTGGATGACAGGATGCAGTTCCATGTAGCACCCTGATATAGTCAGGGGCGCTACACAACCAGGAATAGTCGTGTGTGATAATGGCCGTAACCTGGTGGCAGCTATGAAGCTTGGGAAGCTGACACACAAACCATGTTTGGCCACGTTCTCTACTTAGTGGTTCAGTGCTTTTTGAAAACTTGCCCAGATTTGCCTGAGCTACTTGTGAAGATGCGCCACATGTGTGTGCCCATTTCCGCTATTCAGCTACAGATACTGTAGTCTGGCAGTGCTGCAGCAGCACTTGAAAGTGCCAGCTCACCAACTTATTTGCAACCTGCCCACGCATTGGAACTCAACATTACATATGTTGGCAAGGCTTTGTGAGTAGCAGAGGGCTGTACTTGAATACCAGCTCTAACATGCTTGTCGGTATTCCAGTCAGCCTCCACACATAAGAACGGACGAATGGCCATGCATGTCTGGCATCTGTGTAATCCTTCAAAACTTTGCGCAATTAACCAAGATGGTGAGTGGCGATCGCCGATTACACCTTAATAAGCATAAGCATACCGCTTCTGTGTCTACTGAAATGTTCGCTGCTCACAATGAAAGAGGAAGCTTTGCGTGCTGAACAGGTGGTGATGGAGGTGGAAAATACACAAGCGATAATACCCAGCCCAGCCTCATCTCATCTTCACAGCACACATTGGGTGATAATGAGGAGGAGGAGATTTAGAAGTAGGAACAGGAGGTTGCCTGGGCTACAGAGGGTACTACCCACAAGTGCTTTTTCCTGTCCATTCAGCATGCATGGCCTGAAGAGGAGGTTCAGGAGAAGGATAGGAAGAAGGAGGAGGAGATGGATAGTTGTCACTCTGGTCGTGACAGGGAAGTCTTGCTTGTTGGGGGTCTGGCACACATGGCAGACTTTATGTCCCATTGTCTTTCCAGGGACTCTCATGGTATACGTATTTTGGGAAATGACGATTACTAGTTATGCACCCTTCTCGACCCACACTACAAGGAGAACTTTACATTTCTCATCCCTGGCATCAGAAGGGCTACTAAAATGGTGCAAGACCATAGTTCAAGAATTGATTACAAAAATTCCCATTTGACAACGGTGGCAGCAGATGTCATATTTTCTTTGGACAACCATGGAGGAGAGAGGAGGGAAACACACAGCGGGACCAAGAAATGCAGGGGAACACTATAAAAAATCTGGAACTGTAAAAGGGGAATAAAGCACATCCTAACTATTGTGCAAATGGTGTAAAGGTCCTTCGACTCTTTACTATACTATGAGTAGGAATAATCCTCCCACATGTGCCAAAGGCCTGCTGCCTTTGTGGAATGGGGAAAAAGGGCGGGAAACTTATACTTATTCCTGCACAAAGGATCTATTCCCAATATCACAGATATACTGTATATATTCCCAAGGGTAATAATTTCTCTGTTCCTATTGCTTTATTCTGCTTTGTCCTTAATACCTGGTGCATCCCAAACAAGCATATACTTGGAGTCACTTTGTTGTAATAATAAAATATAACAAGTTTATTATTAACTAACAAGACTACACTTAATAAACTATATAATTCCAGCACATGTAATCACTATGAAAAGCATATACTAAGTTATATGCACATTTGACGCCCTGGCAAAACCAGGTAGTCACACAGATTAGGCCCCCGCACAACACTGCTCCCACACAGGGTTAAATCAGCTGACAAAACCCTAGTCACCCCCTCAGGGAAGGACAGACACACCAGTGAGCGGGACCAGGCGGAAAGGAAATGCCCACCTAAGGGTCTGGAGAGCCTGGGGCGGGAAAACAGTTGGTTAAGTTTTGAGGTTCAAGGAAGTAGGAGGGAGGAGGAGAAGCTGACAGGTGTCAGGGTCGGAGCCCTGACACATTGGCTAGGTGGCAGACGGTGGTCACCGCCAGCAGGAGACAGGAAGATGGCTCAGCAGATCTGAGGTGGACCGGGGCAGGGTTGTAGCCCGCCGGTACCGACACCGGAGAACCGACCCGGAAACCGTGCACACAAGGGGGTACTCGGACCCTGAAGCCAGGACCGGCACCGACGGCCTAGCTAGTTAACCAATTGAGGGAAGGATTCCAGGTCCTGTCCCAACCTAAGTCCCGAAAAGTTGACAACCACACACAGAGAGGGATAGGGCATCTGCCAGGGCCCGGTAGATCCCACGGGTCAGCGTCTGATGGGCATGGCTCCCAACCAGAGGACCAGGAGCGGACTCCTGCGTTACACACCGGGAAGTCTACATAAGAAAACACACAGTGCAGAGGAAAGGGGCAGTGACCATCAGCCCGGGTGTGGGACCAGATACACCCGTCTGCGGCAGCCGGCCACTATCACCTTGGTTTACCAAAAGACCTGTGTGATTGATTCAACAGTGAGTAACATTCCCGGCCTGACCGGGTGTGCCGGCCCCTGCCGTTATCATCCCCTGCACAGAGACACTGGGCCCTGGGGCATCCATCCCTGCCCACGGAGGGGGTTAACATCCAGCTGCCAGCTCATCACCCCTGGGAGCCCCACAACAGCAGCGGTGGTGCTACATCTTACTACACACCGTGGGAGGCGTCACAGACAGTTTTCAACAACTCCCGTACAAATACGTCCCCCCTTTTATTCGAAGTGTCCGCGTGACCCATGGGTCCGGTAGAGTCCCTCGAGCCATACCGCAGATCCGGATCCGAGCAGCACGGCTGCTGGCACGGGGGCGGCACACACATACAATACAATAAAACACCAATACTTTACTATAAAACCCACAGTTACATACCACTCACTATGGCACTCGCACAGTTACAGCCCACTCAACAATATGATACTATCTATCTATATGAGGGGTACTCACCCATCTTGTCCTTCTGTGTGTCCATCCAGGGAGGAAGGAAGAGAAGGGGTAAGAGGACATGTTATATAGGGCTTGTGACCAAAATTCATTTTGCCCTATGATTGGCTGTAACCTGTGATGTCATGGGGGGGGTGTATACAGCCAGGTGTTGGAGACTCCTCCCAAACTGGCTGAGGGTTCAAACACATGGTCTTCTTTGTGTGTTACCCTCCCCCATCCAGCACAAGAGAAATTATATTATTATATATTATTTCACAATTTACTTCCCTGCTACATTCCCCCTGTTGTCGAGAACACGAGAATTATGATGAGGGAAGTTTAATGCTGGATTAATATGTGTCTTCTCAATCCTATAACTGATAATAGTTCAGAATGGGATGAAGTGTTAAACATAGGTACCTAAATATCATTCATTCTGGTAACTCCACCCTGCTATACTGTAACCGTATCCATCCACAGAATATACCGTCTTCATCCTGGTGTCTTGGCGTAATGGGATTGCCGAGTGTTACTACTGATAGATGCTTAAATAAATAGATAAAACAAGCGCACTATGAGAAGCACCCGTGGAATCCTTTTAGCGTTTAAAATATTAGAATTGCTCACCTTTGTTGGTTGTGCGCCCCCGCACAACTTCAGTGTAAGCTTATCAGTCTGGAGTTCCTCCGAGCAGATCCTGTGTCCAGGCTTCAGGAGTCCAGATTTGGGGTAACGTTGTCAGCTACTGATTTCCACCGGCACCATGGAATTCAGGTTTTTTTTCCCCTCAATCCTCCAGCTACCAGCTGGATTTTTTGATATGTCAGCAGGTCCTTTGCAGCTATTACCGATTCCCAATGGGGAGGGGGTATATGAAAATTTTTTTTCGGTCTATTATAGCGCAATAAGGATATATGCTGATGTTAGTTATTTAAACTTTATTAATTAGGCGCTCCTATTATTACAACGCGTTTCAGCGGAATTGCTTTCATCAGGTAACTTGACTGCTCCTATTTTACCTGATGAAAGCAATTCCGCTATAATAGACCGAAAGAACTACTGATAGATGGGCCTGGCCACGTGGAGCCCCTCCCTCATTTAGGGGTACCATTAATTATGGCCTGTCTAGACTCCCTCACCCAGCCACTCTTTACATCCTGGTGTGATGGGGAACGAACATCATTGCTCATCCTATAGTATCTGCCTACCCAAAGTCTGGTTTTGCTGGTCAGACTCTAGAAGGGTTCCACCCACACAGACCATAGGTCACCCAAGTAACTATCCTATGTACACACCCCTTACCCTGCCATCTTACCATTGATGAGGTTCATCCATGAATAGATACATAGGTTTATGCATAGCAGGTCCGAATATTTAGGGTGGGGTGTGATGTCAGCCTCCCCCATCCAGCACAAGAGAAATTATATTATTACCGTATGTTTCGCTTTATAAGACGCACTTTTGTTCCCCCAAATTTTGGGGGAAAGTAGGGGGTGCGTCTATAATCCAAATATACTGCAGGGCCCAGGGTAGGTGGAGACAGCTCTGGAGCGGTGCTGGAGGCTGAGGCAGGCTGGTGAAGGCTGCAGGAGGCAGCAGGAGATCTCCTGCTCCTGCTCATATAATATGGACTGCCCCTGTCCATCACCATGGTGCTGAAACCGCACCACGGTGATGGGCTGGGGGAGGGGCGCATATTATATATGCTTGCGCCCCTCTTTGATGGCACATGCCCCCCCTGTGTTAGATATGTCCCCCATGCTGCTGCCCAGGGCCGGATTATAGGCGGGGCAGGCAGGGCTCCAGCCCAGGGGCACCCACCAAAAGAGTTTCTAAGGGGGCCCCCTCCATACTTGGCACAAGGCACCTGTCAGCATTTTTTTTTTCTTCACACCCTCTCCCCCTCCGTAAAGACAGTCTAATAAATCAGCTGTGTTTTCGGGGGGGGCGCGGGGTGTTGAAGCACCGCTATTTATTTGTATCTGCGTCTTTAAGATGCAAAAACAAACTGCGGGCACAGGACGCTGATTGACACCGGAAGTACCAGTGGCAGCTTGCACTTCCGGGGTCAGAGGTGTGCTAATGCTCTCTGCTATGTGCTGCGGCCGTACCCAGCGAGGGGCGGGGCAGCTGCCCCCCCCCCCTAGAAGCAGGGGCACGGTGTGGTGGGCCGCTGTATCTGCTGTCCCCGCTGCGCTCCTCTACAGTGTGTACATGCCAGGCACACTAGCAGGAGCAGGAGTCAGCGCGCTGTGCCGGCTCTGCTGTGTGCTGTGCTCGGCATGCACCCAGTGCAGAGGAGCGCGCTGGCACCGGTCACCACAGCTTCCTCTTTCCGTTCCTATTCAAATGTATTTGTGTCTTTCAGACGTAAATACATTTGAACAGCGCTCCCGGCGGACCCGGCCCCGCCCCCGACGTGCAGCAACGTGATGAGATCAGCACCTTGCTGACGTCATCACAGTGCTGCAGGCGCCACACAGGGGACAAGAGGAAGCGAGCGCTCCATGAAGGAGCTGAAGAGACAGGTGTAATGAATAGGGATGAGTGAGGAGGGGCTGAGGACACATAATGGGGAACATTTGTGAAGGAACACAGCTCTGTGACAGGCAGAGGAGGAGTACTGTATTCCGAGGGAGGAGGCAGGAGTGTGTAGTGATGGGGCAGTGTAATTTGTGTGTGTAGGGGGTGATGAGGGTTGTATTGTGTGTGGGGGGAGGGGTAATGGAGGGTGCATTGTATCGTGTGTGTGTGTGGGGAGGGGTAATGGAGGGTGCATTGTATTCTGTGTGGGGGGAGGGGTAATGTAGGGTGCATTGTATTGTGTGTGTGTGTGTGGGGGGGGTAATGGATGGTGCATTGTATTCTGTGTGGGGGAGGGGTAATGTAGGGTGCATTGTATTGTGTGTGGGGGGGAGGGGTAATGGAGGGTGCACTGTATTGTGTGTGGGGGGAAGGGTAATGGAGGGTGTATTGTGTGTGTGGGGGGGAGGGGTAATGGAGGGTGTGTTGTGTGTGGGGGGAGAGGTAATGAGGGGTGCATTGTATTGTGTGTGTGTGTGTGGGGAGGGGTAATGAGGGGTGCATTGTATTGTGTGTGGGGGGAGGGGTAATGGGGGGTGAATTGTGTGTGGGGGGAGGGGTAATGGGGGTGCATTGTATTGTGTGTGTGTGTGTGTGTGTAGGAGGTGATGTGGGGTGCATTGTGTGTGTGTAGGAGGTGATGTGGGGTGCATTGTGTGTGTGTAGGAGGTGATGTGGGGTGCATTGTGTGTGTGTAGGAGGTGATGTGGGGTGCATTGTGTGTGTGTGTAGGAGGTGATGTGGGGTACATTGTGTGTGTGTGTGTGGGGGGGGGGGGTGATAGGGGGTGCATTGTAGTGTGTGTGTCAGAGCTGTGTGTGTAAGAAGCAGTACTGTGTGTGTGTATATATGAATTAGAGCAGTCTGTGCTCCCCCCCAGAACTATATGGGTCCCCCAGAGCGCTATGTCACCCATCCCAGTAATGAGTACACCACCAGAGCTGTTTGCCACTCCAGTAACGTCTATGCCCCCTGCCCCTCCTGTAATGTATATATTGTAGCCCCCAGCCCCTCCTGTGATGTATATACAGCAGTGCTGTCAGTGTGCAGTCATGTCTGTTAGTGACAGCCATCGTGAAACACAGCCACATGTCCTGAAGGAGCTGGACGGAAACAAGTGGGAGAGGTGAGTGAGGCTGCTGGCGACTTCCCCATATTAATACCTGTAAGGGCTCATGCGCACGTAACTGCTGAATATTCTGCAGCGATTTGACAGCACATGTGCGCGTCAAATCGCTGCAGAAACACTGTGTAATGGATGCAGTTTTTCTGTACAAAAAAAGCCGATTTCATGCGCTATGGCTGCTTCCCCCACCATAGACAGAGGGGAGCTGCATCCATGGCGCACGGAATAATTGACATGCTGCTTTTATGAACGCACAGATTTGGGTCAATATTTTAGCACCCAAATCACTGTGTTCATAAAAGCAACGTGCGCATGTATGATGCACAATCTTCATAGATTGTATAGGGGACGCAGGATGCATGCATTTACACTGCAGTGCTATACGCAGCGTAAATGCATGGAATTACGCAACATGCGCATGAGCCCTAATGCGTCTGTGTCTGCATGTGTGTCAGTGTATATGACTGTGCATATATTTGTATTTTTCTGAATTTGTCTTCAAATATGTATATGTACGTATGCCTATATGTGTATGTGCGTGTCTGTGTGTGGATGGGGTCCACTGAGACTCTTTCACCCGGAGGCCACAAAAACCTGGAGCCGGCCCTGGCTGCCTTAACATTGGGATCAATAAAAAATATGTGACTAAAGCGGGCTTTACATGCTACAATATATCTAACGATGTGTCTGTGGGGTCACGTCGTAAGTGACGCACATCCGGCATCGTTAGTGATATTGTAGTGTGTGACAGCTACGTGCGACCCCGATTGTGCGTTAAAACGTTGATCGCTTACACGTCGTTCATTTTCTAAAAATTGAACATCTGGTTGTTCATCGTTCTTGAGGCAGCACACGTCGCTCCGTGTGATACCCCGGGAACAATGAACTGCAGCTTACCTGCGTCCCGCCAGCAATGCGGAAGGAAGAAGGTGGGCGGGATGTTTACGCCCCGCTCATCTCCGCCTCTCCGCTTCTATTGGCCGGCCGCTGTGTGACGTCGCTGTGACGCTGAACGTCCCTCCCACTTCAAGAAGTGGATGTTCGCTGCCCACAGCGAGGTCGCTTGGAAGGTAAGTGCGTGTGACGGGGGTTAATCGTTTGTGTGACACAGGCAACAAATTGCCTGTTCCGCACATACGATGGGGGCGTGTGCGATCGCATACGAGATCGAAATGTGTAAAGCAGCCTTAACTCTACTTTCTGTGTGTAAGTGATGGCTGTGAGTGATCCTGGACTGTATCTGTATTGTAGTTCTAGAAATCTGAATGTGGCAGAACAGGATAAGATAAATGTTCATTGGATTTATATCTAAATCCTACAGTTCGCGCTCTACTATTATGGCTAAAAATGTTAACGTTATGGGGCCCACACCAGATTTTCTGCCCAGGGGCCCCCACCAACCTTAATCTGGCCCTGCTGCTGCCCATAGTAAAATAAAAAACTGTTTACTTACAGCCTCCAGTGCTGATCTCCCGGTGTCTCCCTGCTGCCGCTGTGATCAGGCATGCAGAGTTGATGTCACTCTGCTGTGCCGATCACATGACCGGCACTGAGAACCAGGCAGTGCAGGAGCTCAGCAGCACGGAGGGAGACACGAGGGAGGACAGCGCTTTGGAAGGTAAGTAAAAAGTTTTTTATTTTACTATGGGCAGCAGTATTGGGGCCATATCAAACACAGGGGGATGTGTGCCATCCATAGGGGGCCATGGGCAGCACAGGCAGACATGTGCCACCCATAGGGGGCCATGGGCAGCACAGGGGGATGTGTGCCATCCATAGGGGGCCATGGGCAGCACAGGGGGATGTGTGCCATCCAAAGGGGGCCATGGGTAGCACAGGGGGACGTTTGCCATCCATAGGGGGCCATGGGCAGCGGAGGGGGACGTGTGCCATACATAGAGGGCCATGGGAAGCACAGGGGAATGTGTGCCATCCATAAGGCAAGCAGAGTTGATGTCACTCTGCTGTGCTGATCACATGACCGGCACTGAGAACCAGGCGGTGCAGGAGCTCAGCAGCACGGAGGGAGACACGAGGGAGGACAGCGCTTTGGAAGGTAAGTAAAGAGTTTTTTATTTTACTATGAGCAGCAGCATGGGGGCCATATCAAACACAGGGGGACGTGTGCCATCCATAGGGGGCCATGGGCAGCACAGGCGGACATGTGCCATCCATAGGGGGCCATGGGCAGCACAGGGGGACGTGTGCCAACCATAGGGGGCCATGGGCAGCACAGGGGGATGTGTGCCATCCAAAGGGGGCCATGGGCAGCACAGGGGGATGTTTGCCATCCATAGGGGGCCATGGGCAGGACAGGGGGACATGTGCCATCCATAGAGGGCCATGGGAAGCACAGGGGGACGTGTGCCATCCATAAGGGGCCATGGGCAGCACAGGGGTATGTGTGCCATCCATAGGGGGACATGGGCAGCACAGAGGGACGTGTGCCATCCATAGGAAACCTGTGCCAGCTGTAGGAGACGTGTGCCATCTATAGGAGACCTGTGCCAGCTGTAGGGGATATGTGCCAGCAATAGGAGACTTGTGCCAGCAATAGGGGATGTGTGCCAGCACAAGGGGGCTATATTCAATATAAGGGGGCCATATCCAGATTAAGCAGGCTAATTTTAGGATGGGGGGGGCTATGAGGGACATATACCCTATATGATTTGTTAGATGGACACTGGCATTTTAAGAAGGACCCCATTTAACATTAAAAAAAATAAATTCTCTTTTCCTTCACCAAATTTGGGGGTGCGTCTTATAATCAGGTGCGTCTTATAAAGCGGAAAATACGGTATATATTATTTCACAATTAACTTCCCTGCTACAGGGACAGTTTCATTAGGCCCTCTCAGCACCCATGCCTTGATGAGCAATAACTAAAATCAATATCTTAGTTATTGCTCAAAGCCAGATGGTAATGTTACGTGCAGTGTAAAAATGCATATGTGTAGCAGCTGCACAATATATATAATTAGAAAATAGTATAATTCATGATTGATCAAGTAACCATATCACTACAACAGTAAATAGATTGGTATGCAATATTTGGCAGAGCAGCATAGATGGGGCTGTTGCACATTGATCATACAGATATGTTGGGTACAGTGCAGCATATATAAGGGCTGGTGTATATCTAATATATAAAGCTGAGTGTATGTAGTGTATGTGTGTGTATGTATGTTTGTGTGTATGTATGTGTGTATGTCTGCTAAAGAAATCCGCATCGTCACATTTACAATCATGAAATTTGACTCAGGGAACATCATAGACTATGTTTTGAGGGGCAAATTTAACCCCACGCTTTACAGTTATTCGCCAAAAAACCTGTGTACATTAAAGTCAATGGAGCTGTTAGCTACAGGTCATTAATTGGTTGCTATAGGTAACGAAGGACATTCTTAGTATGAGAAGCTTATGTGTGAGGTAATATTATGTCGGTGGAGAGACTGATAGAAAGAAAGAGACAGACAGACACAGACAGACATAGGCACAGCTAGACAGAGACAGACACACATAGACAGAGACAAACAAACAGAGAAAGAGGCAAACATGAAAAGAGACAGACAGGGAAAGAGACAGAGACAAACAGACAGAGACAGACAGGGAAAAAGGCAGACAGACAGGGAAAAAAACAGACAGAGGCAGACAGACGGGGGCAGACAGAGAAAGAGACAAAGACAGATGGAGGCAGACAGGGAAAGAGACAGAAGCAGAGAGGGAAAGAGACAGACAGACCAAAAAAGAGGCAGACAGGGAAAGAGACAGACAGGTAAAGAGACAGACAGGGAAAAATACAAACAGTGACAGACAAAGACAGACAGACAGAGGCAGACAGGGAAAGAGACAGACAGACAGGCAGACAGGGAAAGAGACAGACAAGGAAAGATATATATAGAGACAGAGACAAACAGACACACACAGACAGACCGACAGACAGGAAAAGAGACAGACAGGGAAAGAGAGACAGAAAGAAAGAGACAGACAGACACAGATAGACACAGACACAGTGAAAAGAAACAGACAGGGAAAAATACAGACAGCTGGAGAAAGACAGAGACAGACAGGAAAAGAGGCAGACAGGAAAAGAGACAGACAATGAAAAAGATAGACAGGGAAAAACACAGATAGGGAAAAAAGACAGACAGGGAAGAGACAGACAGGGAAAGAAACAGACAGAGAAAGATACAGACACTGAAAGATAGAGACAGAGACAGAAAGGGAAAGAGACAGACAGGGAAAGGTACAGACAAAGAGACAGACAGACAAAGAGACAGACAGACAGAGACAGACAGGGAAAGAGACAGACAGACATAGACAGAGACAGATAGACAGAGATAAAGAGACACAGAGAGAAAGACAGAGAGACACACAGACACAGACAGAGACAGACAGACAGGGAAAGAGACAGACAGAAAAACAGAGACAGATAGACACAGACAAAGAGACAGACACAGAAAGGGAAAGAGACAGATGGGGAAAAATACAGACAGACGGAGACAGACAGACAGAGACAGACAGAGACAGACAGGGAAAGAGGCAGAAAAGAAAAGAGACAGACAGGGAAAGAGGCAGAAAAGAAAAGAGACAGACAGGGAAAAAGACAGATAAGGAAAAGAGACAGACAGGAAAAGAGACAGACAGGGAAAGAGACAGACAGGGAAAGATACAGACACTAAAAGATAAAGACAGAGACTGACAGGGAAAGAGACAGACAGGGAAAGATCTAAAGAGACAGACAAAGAGACAGATGGACAGAGAAAGAGACAGACAGACATATACAAAGACAGACAGAGATAGAGAGACACAGACAGACAGAGAGACAGATAAAGAGACATAGACAGAGAGATAGGGATATAGACAGGCAAAGACAGAGACAAACAGAAAAAAGACAGAGAGACATGTAGAAAAAGGAAAAAAGAGAAAGGCGCTTCTGTATAGATCAATCGGAGGAATATTAAGTGTAGTGCCAAATTGCACTCACCTTTTATAGTTGTGCTGGCAGGCACAACACTGTAACGGCGAGTGTGTGGGATCCCCCCTCCTAAAGTTCACCTCAGGAGAATCCAAGCAGGTAGAATTCAGACTAAGGTCCATGCAGCCCTCTGCCCTGCCTACGTCAGCTTCATGGTCCTCGGATCGCCCTGTTGCATCGGCTGCCCACTTCCTGCCCAGGAGCTGCTGCAGGCAGGGATCCGCGCACATCAGCTAATTTATACAGCTGACGTGTGCCTAGAAAGTGGATTCGCTATCCACCCGTACCTGTTAACTCCTTAAATGGCACTGTCAATATGTGACAGCGCCATTATACTCACGATTGGCACTAAAACTTTACTCATCGGCCGATACCGGAAGTCACGTGACATTATCACGTGGATCTAGTGGTTGTCATAGTAGCACAGGGTCATGTGATGACTCCTGTAGCTCACATGACTAAGATACTGTAAGTAGCACAGCCGAGTACTGCAGCTTACAGGAGATGATCATTTCTCCCGGTCTGAGCAATGCTGCTCTGATCGTGAGAAAGGAACAAGCGATCAAACTGGTGATCCTTATAGCCTCCTAGGGGGACTAGTAAAATAAAATAAAAAGTTTAAAAAAAGTTTTGAACCCCCTTTCGCCCCATCGAAAATTAAAGGCTTAAAAAAATACACACATTTGATATCACCGCGTTCAGAAATGCCCGAGCTATAAAAATATAAAATCAATTAATCTGATCAGTAAATGGCGTAGCAGCAAGAAAATTTCAAACGGCAAAGTTACGTTTTTTGGTTGTCGCAGATTTTGTGCAAACTGCAATAACAGGTGATCAAAAGGTAGCATTAGCGCAAAAATGGTACTATTAAAATGTCAGCCTGAGACACAAAAAATAAGCAGTCACTGAGCCATAGATCCCAAAAAATGAGAACGCTATGGGTTGTGGAAAATGGCGCAAAACATACACCACTTTTTTTGGACAAACTTCTGATTTTTTTTAACCCCTTAGGCAAAAGTAAACTTATACATGTTTGGTGTCTACGAACTCGCACCGACCTGAGGCATCACAACAACACATCAATATTACCATATAGTGCACACGGTGAATAAAGTATCTCAAAAACATAGTGCAATCGCAGTTTTTTTGCAATTTTACCACATTTGGAATTTTTTGGGCCGTTTTCCAGTACACTACATGGTAAAACTCATGGTTTCATTTAAAAGTACAGCTCGTTCCACAAAAAACGAGCCTTGACATGACCAAATTGACTGATAAATAATAAACTTATGTCTCTCGTAAGAAGAATGGCGAAAAAAAACGGAAAATGCAAAATCGTCCAGTTATGAAGGGGTTAAAGTTCTATGCGAAAGTGGGCAACTGATGTTATTGTACCGCTGTGTCCGTGGAAGGATTTTGAATGCCCGGCCTACTACATAGGCCTCCGAGTTGTGTCTTCTCTGTACTGACAGGGGTATGGGAGCACCAGTATATCTCTATCTACATATCTATCCATCTGTGCCCATTTCTCCACCTATCTATTGGTCTAAATCTATCTATCTACCTATCCCTCCGTCTATGTCCATCTGTCTACCTACCTATCCATGTATGTTTATCTTTTTACCTATCTTTCCATCTATACCTATCTCTCTACCTATCTCTCTATCCATCTGTCTATGCCTATCTCTCTACCAATCTATCCATCTATGCCTGTCTACCTATTTATCCATCTATGACTATCTCTCTACCAATCTATCCATCTATGCCTATCTCTCTACCTATCTTTCAATCTATGCCTGTCTACCTATTTCTCCATCTATGACTTTCCCCTGAGGAAGCTACACTTTGTTGTAGCGATACGCGTGGGGTCACCACCCCACCCCCTCTTGACATTTTTTCGCCTCCAGCCCTGATTTATACCAGCGTTTGTCCTTGCATTTTCTGGCTCAATATATTCTTTTTCCTTGACAGGTGATTGTTGGGGCTCAGTTTACTTATGCACTTTATTGCCATGCATTACTAACTGTCTTTTACGTCTGGGCATTGTATGTATTGAGTTTCAGTCACCTGCATGTTTACTGTTTAAACCATGTGTGCAAGGGCACGTTCTTGATTTATTGGGTTACTTGGCTTGTTGAGGGTGTGGGGTGTGTTTGGTGCCATATACCATTGACACCAACCTTGTGCATCTTTATAAGCTTGTGCTTTTTTAATTGTTTTTAATGCATGTCCATGTTGGTCTTTTGTGTCTAATAAACAATTTATATTTTTTGTTACATTGGTGATCCCACTTTTTGCACATTTTCTTCTTCTTCTTTATTGACAGGGGTATGGGAGCACCAGTATATCTCTATCTACATATCTATCCATCTGTGCCCATTTCTTCACCTATCTATTGGTCTATATCTATCTATCTACCTATCCCTCCGTCTATGTCCATCTGTCTACCTACCTATCCATGTATGTTTATCTTTTTACCTATCTTTCCATCTATACCTATCTCTCTATCCATCTGTCTATGCCTATCTCTCTACCAATCTATCCATCTATGCCTGTCTACCTATTTATCCATCTATGACTATCTCTCTACCAATCTATCCTTCTCTACCTACCTGTCTATGCCTATCTCTCCACCTGTCTATGCCTATCTCTCTACCTATCTATCCGTTTATGCCTGTCTCTCTACCTATTTATCCGTCTATGACTATTTCTCCACCAATCTACCCATCTATACCTATCTCTCTACTTATCGATCCATCTATACCTATCTCTCTACCAATCTATCCATCCATACCTATCTCTCTACTTATTGATCCATCTATACCTATCTCTCTACCTATCTATCTGTCTATGCCTATCTCTCTAACAATCTATCCATCTATACCTTTCTACCTATCTCTTTACCTATCTATCCGTCTATGCCTCTCTCTACCTATTTATCCGTCTATGACTATTTCTCCACCAATCTACCCATCTATACCTATCTCTCTACTTATCGATCCATCTATACCTATCTCTCTACCAATCTATCCATCCATACCTATCTCTCTACTTATTGATCCATCTATACCTATCTCTCTACCTATCTATCTGTCTATGCCTATCTCTCTAACAATCTATCCATCTATACCTTTCTACCTATCTCGTTACCAATCTATCCGTCTATGCCTATTTCTCTACCTATCTATCTGTCTATGCCTGTCTCTCTACCTATTTATTGATCTATGACTATCTCTTTACCAATCTATCCTTCTCTACCTACCTGTCTATGCCTATCTCTCTATCTACCTATTTATATCTATCTCCCTATCTATACATCTATATTTATCTATGACGTTTGTCCAGCTATCCGTTTATGTCTATCTCTATCTATACGTCTGTGTCTCTTTCTAGGCTCTATAACCATCAATTTGCATTCAGTGCTGTCTATAAATACGGGTGAAATACATGCAAAAAAGCATAAAAATACATAGAAAATGCCTCATAAACGCATTTTGTCTGCTGAGTTTTTCCTGCCACAGAAATTTCTGTATCCAAATGCTGAACGTGTGCACATACCCTGGACATCAGGATTTTTGGATCTACTTGTTAATTTGACTCTTAAGGCCGCTTTACACGCTGCGACATCGCTCAAGCGATCTCGTTGGGGTCACGGAATTTGTGACGCACATCCGGCCGCTGTAGCGATGCCGTTGCGTGTGACACCTTTGAGCGATTTTGCATCGTTGCAAAAACGTGCAAAATCGCTCATCGGTGACATGGGGGTCCATTCTCAAATATCGTTGCTGCAGCAGTAACGAAGTTGTTCCTCATTCCTGCGGCAGCACACATCGCTCCGTGTGACACCGCAGGAACGAGGAACCTCACCTTACCTGCGGCCTGCCGCTATGCGGAAGGAAGGAGGTGGGCGGGATGTTCTTCTCGCTCATCTCCGCCCATCCGCTTCTATTGGGTGGCGGTTCAGTGACGCAGCTGTGACGTCGCTGTGACGCTGAACGAACCGCCCCCTTAGAAAGGAGGCGGTTCGCCGGTCACAGCGACGTCGCAGGGCAGGTAAGTAGTGTGACGGGTCTGGGCGATGCTGTGCGCCACGGGCAGCGATTTGCCCATGTCGCACAACCGATGGGGGCGGGTACCCACGCTAGCGATATCGGGACCGATATTGCAGCTTGTAAAGCGGCCTTTAGGCTGTGTTCACACTAGAAAAAGGATTTTTCTCAAGAAATTTCTTGAGAGGCTGAAAGATTAGCGCACTTGCGTTAAAAAAACGCACCAATATTGCACAGAAAAATGCATGCGTTTTTACCGTGTTTGTGTGTTTTTGATGCGTTTTTTCTGCAGGTTGGTCCCTGCGTTATTTTACCATTATCTATGGCAAAAAACGCAGGTACCTACAGAAAAGAAGTGACATGCACATTCTTTTTCTCAAGAAATTCTGCAGACAGAATATTCTTGAGAAAAAAAAGCAGTGTGCGGACAGCTATTTTTTTTTTCCATGTTTTGCTGGGAAATGTCTGCGGAAAGGTTACAACCATTTTCTCAAGAAATTTCTGCAGCAAAAACGCAAAAAAAGCGGGTAAAAACGCAGTGTGCGCACAGGGTCTTAGTGCTTTAGCTCAGAATCACTGATCTCCATTCTATAAGGATAGTAAGTACACCTGCTTGACTACCCATACCCCCCCTTCCCTCCTCCAATTCTTCTGTCTCATTTCTCTCTGTTTACACCTCCACTCCAATTTCTTCATTACTCTATCCTCACCAATACTTGTATGCAGAGATATCCCCATTGTACCTGTCTGTACCCCTTCCTTCTGTCTATATCGCCTGTCTGCACCCCTTCCATCTATATCGCCTGTCTGTACCCCTTCCTTCTATCTATATCGCCTGTCTGTACCCCTTCCTTCTATCTATATCGCCTGTCTGTACCCCTTCCTTCTATCTATATCGCCTGTCAGAACCCCTTCCTTCTATCTATATCACCTGTCTGTACCCCTTCCTTCTATCTATATCGCCTGCCTGTACCCCTTCCTTCTATCTAAATCGCCTGTTTGTACCCCTTCCTTCTATCTATATCGCCTGTCTGTACCCCTTCCTTCCATCTATATCGCCTGTCTGTACCCCTTCCTTATATCTATATCGCCTGTCTGTACCCCTTCCTTCCATCTATATCGCCTGTCTGTACCCCTTCCTTATATCTATATCGCCTGCCTGTTCCCCTTCCTTCCATCTATATCGCCTGCCTGTTCCCCTTCCTTCCATCTATATCGCCTGCCTGTACCCCTTCCTTCTATCTATATCGTCTGTCTGTACCCCTTCCTTCTATCTATATCGCCTGTCTGTACCCCTTCCTGCTATCTATATCGCCTGTCTGTACCCCTTCCTTCTATCTATATCGTCTGTCTGTACCCCTTCCTTCTATCTATATCGCCTGTCTGTACCCCTTCCTTCTATCTATATCGCCTGTCTGTACCCCTTCCTTCTATCTATATCGCCTGCCTGTTCCCCTTCCTTCCATCTATATCGCCTGTTTGTACCCCTTCCTTCTATCTATATCGCCTGCCTGTACCCCTTCCTTCTATCTATATCGCCTGTCTGTACCCCTTCCTTCTATCTATATCGCCTGCCTGTACCCCTTCCTTCTATCTATATCGCCTGCCTGTACCCCTTCCTTCTATCTATATCGCCTGTCTGTACCCCTTCCTTCTATCTATATCGCCTGTCTGTACCCCTTCTTTCTATCTATATCGCCTGCCTGTACCCCTTCCTTCCATCTATATCGCCTGTCTGTACCCCTTCCTTCTATCTATATCGCCTGTCTGTACACCTTCCTTCTATCTATATCGCCTGTCTGTACCCCTTCCTTCTATGTATATCGCCTGTCTGTACCCCTTCCTTCTATCTATATCGCCTGTCTGTACCCCTTCCTTCTATCTATATCGCCTGTCTGTACCCCTTCCTTCTATCTATATCGTCTGTCTGTACCCCTTCCTTCTATCTATATCGCCTGTCTGTACGCCTTCCTTCTATCTATATCGCCTGTCTGTACCCCTTCCTTCTATCTATATCGCCTGTCTGTACCCCTTCCTTCTATCTATATCGCCTGTCTGCACCCCTTCCATCTATATCGCCTGCCTGTACCCCTTCCTTCTATCTATATCGCCTGTCTGTACCCCTTCCTTCTATCTATATCGCCTGTCTGTACCCCTTCCTTCTATCTATATCGCCTGTCTGTACCCCTTCCTTCTATCTATATCGCCTGTCTGTACCCCTTCCTTTTATCTATATCGCCTGTCTGCACCCCTTCCATCTATATCGCCTGCCTGTACCCCTTCCTTCTATCTATATCGCCTGTCTGTACCCCTTCCTTCTATCTATATCGCCTGTCTGTACCCCTTCCTTCTATCTATATCGCCTGTCTGTACCCCTTCCTTCTATCTATATCGCCTGTCTGTACCCCTTCCTTCTATCTATATCGCCTGTCTGTACACCTTCCTTCTATCTATATCGCCTGTCTGTACCCCTTCCTTCTATCTATATCGCCTGTCTGTACCCCTTCCTTCTATCTATATCGCCTGTCTGTACCCCTTCCTTCTATCTATATCGCCTGTCTGTACCCCTTCCTTCTATCTATATCGCCTCTCTGTACCCCTTCCTTCTATCTATATCGCCTGTCTGTACCCCTTCCTTCTATCTATATCGCCTGTCTGTACCCCTTCCTTCTATCTATATCGCCTGTCTGTACCCCTTCCTTCTATCTATATCGCCTGTCTGTACCCCTTCCTTCTATCTATATCGCCTGTCTGTACCCCTTCCTTCTATCTATATCGCCTGTCTGTACCCCTTCCTTCTATCTATATCGCTTGTCTGTACCCCTTCCTTCTATCTATATCGCCTGTCTGTACCCCTTCCTTCTATCTATATCGCCTGTCTGTACCCCTTCCTTCTATCTATATCGCCTGTCTGTACCCCTTCCTTCTATCTATATCGCCTGTCTGTACCCCTTCCTTCTATCTATATCGCCTGTTTGTACCCCTTCCTTCTATCTATATCGCCTGTCTGTACCCCTTCCTTCTATCTATATCGCCTGTCTGTACCCCTTCCTTCTATCTATATCGCCTGTCTGTACCCCTTCCATCTATCTATATCGCCTGTCTGTACCCCTTCCTTCTATCTATATCGCCTGCCTGTACCCCTTCCTTCTATCTATATCGCCTGTCTGTACCCCTTCCTTCTATCTATATCGCCTGTCTGTACCCCTTCCTTCTATCTATATCGTCTGTCTGTACCCCTTCCTTCTATCTATATCGCCTGTCTGTACCCCTTCCTTCTATCTATATCGCCTGTCTGTACCCCTTCCTTCTATCTATATCGTCTGTCTGTACCCCTTCCTTCTATCTATATCGCCTGTCTGTACCCCTTCCTTCTATCTATATCGCCTGTCTGTTCCCCTTCCTTCTATCTATATCGTCTGTCTGTACCCCTTCCTTCTATCTATATCGCCTGCCTGTACCCCTTCCTTCTATCTATATCGCCTGTCTGTACCCCTTCCTTCTATCTATATCGCCTGTCTGCACCCCTTCCATCTATCGCCTGCCTGTTCCCCTTCCTTCTATCTATATCGCCTGTCTGCACCCCTTCCATCTATATCGCCTGCCTGTACCCCTTCCTTCTATCTATATCGCCTGTCTGTACCCCTTCCTTCTATCTATATCGCCTGTCTGTACCCCTTCCATCTATATCGCCTGCCTGTTCCCCTTCGTTCTATCTATATCGCCTGTCTGTACCCCTTCCTTCTATCTATATCGCCTGCCTGTACCCCTTCCTTCTATCTATATCGCCTGTCTGTACCCCTTCCTTCTATCTATATCGCCTGTCTGTACCCCTTCCTTCTATCTATATCGCCTGTCTGTACCCCTTCCTTCTATCTATATCGCCTGTCTGTACCCCTTCCTTCTATCTATATCGCCTGCCTGTACCCCTTCCTTCTATCTATATCGCCTGTCTGTACCCCTTCCTTCTATCTATATCGCCTGCCTGTACCCCTTCCTTCTATCTATATCGTCTGTCTGTACCCCTTCCTTCTATCTATATCGCCTGTCTGTACCCCTTCCTTCTATCTATATCGCCTGTCTGTACCCCTTCCTTCTATCTATATCGTCTGTCTGTACCCCTTCCTTCTATCTATATCGCCTGTCTGTACCCCTTCCTTCTATCTATATCGCCTGCCTGTACCCCTTCCTTCTATCTATATCGTCTGTCTGTACCCCTTCCTTCTATCTATATCGCCTGCCTGTACCCCTTCCTTCTATCTATATCGCCTGTCTGTACCCCTTCCTTCTATCTATATCGCCTGTCTGCACCCCTTCCATCTATATCGCCTGCCTGTTCCCCTTCCTTCTATCTATATCGCCTGTCTGCACCCCTTCCATCTATATCGCCTGCCTGTACCCCTTCCTTCTATCTATATCGCCTGTCTGTACCCCTTCCTTCTATCTATATCGCCTGTCTGTACCCCTTCCATCTATATCGCCTGCCTGTACCCCTTCGTTCTATCTATATCGCCTGTCTGTACCCCTTCCTTCTATCTATATCGCCTGCATGTACCCGTTCCTTCTATCTATATCGCCTGCCTGTACCCCTTCCTTCTATCTATATCACCTGTCTGTACCCCTTCCTTCTATCTATATCGCCTGCCTGTACCCCTTCCTTCTATCTATATCGCCTGTCTGTACCCCTTCCTTCTATCTATATCGCCTGTCTGTACCCCTTCCTTCTATCTATATCGCCTGTCTGTACCCCTTCATTCTATCTATATCGCCTGTCTGTACCCCTTCCTTCTATCTATATCGCCTGTCTGTACCCCTTAATTCTATCTATATCGCCTGTCTGTACCCCTTCCTTCTATCTATATCGCCTGTCTGTACCCCTTCCATCTATCTATATCGCCTGCCTGTACCCCTTCCTTCTATCTATATCGCCTGTCTGTACCCCTTCCTTCTATCTATATCGCCTGTCTGTACCCCTTCCTTCTATCTATATCGTCTGTCTGTACCCCTTCCTTCTATCTATATCGCCTGTCTGTACCCCTTCCTTCTATCTATATCGCCTGTCTGTACCCCTTCCTTCTATCTATATCGTCTGTCTGTACCCCTTCCTTCTATCTATATCGCCTGTCTGTACCCCTTCCTTCTATCTATATCGCCTGTCTGTACCCCTTCCTTCTATCTATATCGTCTGTCTGTACCCCTTCCTTCTATCTATATCGCCTGCCTGTATCCCTTCCTTCTATCTATATCGCCTGTCTGTACCCCTTCCATCTATATCGCCTGCCTGTTCCCCTTCCTTCTATCTATATCGCCTGTCTGCACCCCTTCCATCTATATAGCCTGTCTGTACCCCTTCCTTCTATCTATATCGCCTGTCTGTACCCCTTCCTTCTATCTATATCGCCTGTCTGTACCCCTTCCATCTATATCGCCTGCCTGTACCCCTTCCTTCTATCTATATCGCCTGTCTGTACCCCTTCCTTCTATCTATATCGCCTGTCTGTACCCCTTCCTTCTATCTATATCGCCTGTTTGTACCCCTTCCTTCTATCTATATCGCCTGTCTGTACCCCTTCCTTCTATCTATATCGCCTGTCTGTACCCCTTCCTTCTATCTTTATCGCCTGTCTGTACCCCTTCCTTCTATCTATATCGCCTGTCTGTACCCCTTCCTTCTATCTATATCGCCTGTCTGTACCCCTTCCTTCTATCTATATCGCCTGTCTGTACCCCTTCCTTCTATCTATATCGCCTGTCTGTACCCCTTCCTTCTATCTATATCGCCTGTCTGTACCCCTTCCTTCTATCTATATCGCCTGTCTGTACCCCTTCCTTCTATCTATATCGCCTGTCTGTACCCCTTCCTTCTATCTATATCGCCTGTCTGTACCCCTTCCTTCTATCTATATCGCCTGTCTGTACCCCTTCCTTCTATCTATATCGCCTGTCTGTACCCCTTCCTTCTATCTATATCGCCTGCCTGTACCCCTTCCTTCTATCTATATCGCCTGTCTGTACCCCTTCCTTCTATCTATATCGCCTGTCTGTACCCCTTCCTTCTATCTATATCGCCTGTCTGTACCCCTTCCTTCTATCTATATCGCCTGTCTGTACCCCTTCCTTCTATCTATATCGCCTGTCTGTACCCCTTCCTTCTATCTATATCGTCTGTCTGTACCCCTTCCTTCTATCTATATCGCCTGTCTGTACCCCTTCCTTCTATCTATATCGCCTGTCTGTACCCCTTCCTTCTATCTATATCGTCTGTCTGTACCCCTTCCTTCTATCTATATCGCCTGCCTGTACCCCTTCCTTCTATCTATATCGCCTGTCTGTACCCCTTCCTTCTATCTATATCGCCTGTCTGCACCCCTTCCATCTATCGCCTGCCTGTTCCCCTTCCTTCTATCTATATCGCCTGTCTGCACCCCTTCCATCTATATCGCCTGCCTGTACCCCTTCCTTCTATCTATATCGCCTGTCTGTACCCCTTCCTTCTATCTATATCGCCTGTCTGTACCCCTTCCATCTATATCGCCTGCCTGTTCCCCTTCGTTCTATCTATATCGCCTGTCTGTACCCCTTCCTTCTATCTATATCGCCTGCCTGTACCCCTTCCTTCTATCTATATCGCCTGTCTGTACCCCTTCCTTCTATCTATATCGCCTGTCTGTACCCCTTCCTTCTATCTATATCGCCTGTCTGTACCCCTTCCTTCTATCTATATCGCCTGTCTGTACCCCTTCCTTCTATCTATATCGCCTGCCTGTACCCCTTCCTTCTATCTATATCGCCTGTCTGTACCCCTTCCTTCTATCTATATCGCCTGCCTGTACCCCTTCCTTCTATCTATATCGTCTGTCTGTACCCCTTCCTTCTATCTATATCGCCTGTCTGTACCCCTTCCTTCTATCTATATCGCCTGTCTGTACCCCTTCCTTCTATCTATATCGTCTGTCTGTACCCCTTCCTTCTATCTATATCGCCTGTCTGTACCCCTTCCTTCTATCTATATCGCCTGCCTGTACCCCTTCCTTCTATCTATATCGTCTGTCTGTACCCCTTCCTTCTATCTATATCGCCTGCCTGTACCCCTTCCTTCTATCTATATCGCCTGTCTGTACCCCTTCCTTCTATCTATATCGCCTGTCTGCACCCCTTCCATCTATATCGCCTGCCTGTTCCCCTTCCTTCTATCTATATCGCCTGTCTGCACCCCTTCCATCTATATCGCCTGCCTGTACCCCTTCCTTCTATCTATATCGCCTGTCTGTACCCCTTCCTTCTATCTATATCGCCTGTCTGTACCCCTTCCATCTATATCGCCTGCCTGTACCCCTTCGTTCTATCTATATCGCCTGTCTGTACCCCTTCCTTCTATCTATATCGCCTGCATGTACCCGTTCCTTCTATCTATATCGCCTGCCTGTACCCCTTCCTTCTATCTATATCACCTGTCTGTACCCCTTCCTTCTATCTATATCGCCTGCCTGTACCCCTTCCTTCTATCTATATCGCCTGTCTGTACCCCTTCCTTCTATCTATATCGCCTGTCTGTACCCCTTCCTTCTATCTATATCGCCTGTCTGTACCCCTTCATTCTATCTATATCGCCTGTCTGTACCCCTTCCTTCTATCTATATCGCCTGTCTGTACCCCTTAATTCTATCTATATCGCCTGTCTGTACCCCTTCCTTCTATCTATATCGCCTGTCTGTACCCCTTCCATCTATCTATATCGCCTGCCTGTACCCCTTCCTTCTATCTATATCGCCTGTCTGTACCCCTTCCTTCTATCTATATCGCCTGTCTGTACCCCTTCCTTCTATCTATATCGTCTGTCTGTACCCCTTCCTTCTATCTATATCGCCTGTCTGTACCCCTTCCTTCTATCTATATCGCCTGTCTGTACCCCTTCCTTCTATCTATATCGTCTGTCTGTACCCCTTCCTTCTATCTATATCGCCTGTCTGTACCCCTTCCTTCTATCTATATCGCCTGTCTGTACCCCTTCCTTCTATCTATATCGTCTGTCTGTACCCCTTCCTTCTATCTATATCGCCTGCCTGTATCCCTTCCTTCTATCTATATCGCCTGTCTGTACCCCTTCCATCTATATCGCCTGCCTGTTCCCCTTCCTTCTATCTATATCGCCTGTCTGCACCCCTTCCATCTATATAGCCTGTCTGTACCCCTTCCTTCTATCTATATCGCCTGTCTGTACCCCTTCCTTCTATCTATATCGCCTGTCTGTACCCCTTCCATCTATATCGCCTGCCTGTACCCCTTCCTTCTATCTATATCGCCTGTCTGTACCCCTTCCTTCTATCTATATCGCCTGTCTGTACCCCTTCCTTCTATCTATATCGCCTGTTTGTACCCCTTCCTTCTATCTATATCGCCTGTCTGTACCCCTTCCTTCTATCTATATCGCCTGTCTGTACCCCTTCCTTCTATCTTTATCGCCTGTCTGTACCCCTTCCTTCTATCTATATCGCCTGTCTGTACCCCTTCCTTCTATCTATATCGCCTGTCTGTACCCCTTCCTTCTATCTATATCGCCTGTCTGTACCCCTTCCTTCTATCTATATCGCCTGTCTGTACCCCTTCCTTCTATCTATATCGCCTGTCTGTACCCCTTCCTTCTATCTATATCGCCTGTCTGTACCCCTTCCTTCTATCTATATCGCCTGTCTGTACCCCTTCCTTCTATCTATATCGCCTGTCTGTACCCCTTCCTTCTATCTATATCGCCTGTCTGTACCCCTTCCTTCTATCTATATCGCCTGTCTGTACCCCTTCCTTCTATCTATATCGCCTGTCTGTACCCCTTCCTTCTATCTATATCGCCTGTCTGTACCCCTTCCTTCTATCTATATCGCCTGCCTGTACCCCTTCTTTCTATCTATATCGCCTGTCTGTACCCCTTCCTTCTATCTATATCGCCTGTCTGTACCCCTTCCTTCTATCTATATCGCCTGTCTGTACCCCTTCCTTCTATCTATATCGCCTGTCTGTACCCCTTCCTTCTATCTATATCGCCTGTCTGTACCCCTTCCTTCTATCTATATCGTCTGTCTGTACCCCTTCCTTCTATCTATATCGCCTGTCTGTACCCCTTCCTTCTATCTATATCGCCTGTCTGTACCCCTTCCTTCTATCTATATCGTCTGTCTGTACCCCTTCCTTCTATCTATATCGCCTGCCTGTACCCCTTCCTTCTATCTATATCGCCTGTCTGTACCCCTTCCTTCTATCTATATCGCCTGTCTGCACCCCTTCCATCTATATCGCCTGCCTGTTCCCCTTCCTTCTATCTATATCGCCTGTCTGCACCCCTTCCATCTATATCGCCTGCCTGTACCCCTTCCTTCTATCTATATCGCCTGTCTGTACCCCTTCCTTCTATCTATATCGCCTGTCTGTACCCCTTCCATCTATATCGCCTGCCTGTACCCCTTCCTTCTATCTATATCGCCTGTCTGTACCCCTTCCTTCTATCTATATCGCCTGCCTGTACCCCTTCCTTCTATCTATATCGCCTGCCTGTACCCCTTCCTTCTATCTATATCGCCTGTCTGTACCCCTTCCTTCTATCTATATCGCCTGCCTGTACCCCTTCCTTCTATCTATATCGTCTGTCTGTACCCCTTCCTTCTATCTATATCGCCTGCCTGTACCCCTTCCTTCTATCTATATCGCCTGTCTGTACCCTTTCCTTCTATCTATATCGCCTGTCTGTACCCCTTCCTTCAATCTATATCGCCTGTCTGTACCCCTTCCTTCTATCTATATCGCCTGCCTGCACCCCTTCCTTCTATCTATATCGCCTGTCTGTACCCCTTCCTTCTATCTATATCGCCTGTCTGTACCCCTTCCTTCAATCTATATCGCCTGTCTGTACCCCTTCCTTCTATCTATATCGCCTGTCTGTACCCCTTCCTTCTATCTATATCGCCTGCCTGCACCCCTTCCTTCTATCTATATCGCCTGTCTGTACCCCTTCCTTCTATCTATATCGCCTGTCTGTACCCCTTCCTTCAATCTATATCGCCTGTCTGTACCCCTTCCTTCAATCTATATCGCCTGTCTGTACCCCTTCCTTCTATCTATATCGCCTGCCTGCACCCCTTCCTTCTATCTATATCGCCTGTCTGTACCCCTTCCTTCTATCTATATCGCCTGTCTGTACCCCTTCCTTCTATCTATATCGCCTGTCTGTACCCCTTCCTTCTATCTATATCGCCTGTCTGTACCCCTTCTTTCTATCTATATCGCTTGTCTGTACCCCTTCCTTCTATCTATATCGTCTGTCTGTACCCCTTCCTTCTATCTATATCGCCTGCCTGTACCCCTTCCTTCTATCTATATCGCCTGTCTGTACCCCTTCCTTCTATCTATATCGCCTGCCTGTTCCCCTTCCTTCTATCTATATCGCCTGTCTGCACCCCTTCCATCTATATCGCCTGTCTGTACCCCTTCCTTCTATCTATATCGCCTGCCTGCACCCCTTCCTTCTATCTATATCGCCTGTCTGTACCCCTTCCTTCTATCTATATCGCCTGTCTGTACCCCTTCCTTCTATCTATATCGCCTGCCTGTACTCCTTCCTTCTATCTATATCGTCTGTCTGTACCCCTTCCTTCTATCTATATCGCCTGTCTGTACCCCTTCCTTCTATCTATATCGCCTGTCTGTACCCCTTCCTTCTATCTATATCGTCTGTCTGTACCCCTTCCTTCTATCTATATCGCCTGTCTGTACCCCTTCCTTCTATCTATATCGCCTGTCTGTACCCCTTCCTTCTATCTATATCGTCTGTCTGTACCCCTTCCTTCTATCTATATCGCCTGTCTGTACCCCTTCCTTCTATCTTTATCGCCTGTCTGTACCCCTTCCTTCTATCTATATCGCCTGTCTGTACCCCTTCCTTCTATCTATATCGTCTGTCTGTACCCCTTCCTTCTATCTATATCGCCTGTCTGTACCCCTTCCTTCTATCTTTATCGCCTGTCTGTACCCCTTCCTTCTATCTATATCGCCTGTCTGCACCCCTTCCATCTATATCGCCTGCCTGTACCCCTTCCTTCTATCTATATCGCCTGTCTGTACCCCTTCCTTCTATCTATATCGCCTGTCTGTGCCCCTTCCTTCTATCTATATCGCCTGTCTGTACCCCTTCCTTCTATCTATATCGCCTGTCTGTACCCTTTCCTTCTATCTATATCGCCTGTCTGTACCCCTTCCTTCTATCTATATCGCCTGCCTGCACCCCTTCCTTCTATCTATATCGCCTGTCTGTGCCCCTTCCTTCTATCTATATCGCCTGTCTGTACCCCTTCCTTCTATCTATATCGCCTGTCTGTACCCCTTCCTTCTATCTTTATCGCCTGTCTGTACCCCTTCCTTCTATCTATATCGCCTGTCTGCACCCCTTCCATCTATATCGCCTGCCTGTTCCCCTTCCTTCTATCTATATCGCCTGTCTGCACCCCTTCCATCTATATCGCCTGCCTGTACCCCTTCCTTCTATCTATATCGCCTGTCTGTACCCCTTCCTTCTATCTATATCGCCTGTCTGTACCCCTTCCTTCTATCTATATCGCCTGTCTGTACCCCTTCTTTCTATCTATATCGCCTGTCTGTACCCCTTCTTTCTATCTATATCGCCTGTCTGTACCCCTTCCTTCTATCTATATCGCCTGTCTGTACCCCTTCTTTCTATCTATATCGTCTGTCTGCACCCCTTCCTTCTATCTATATCGCCTGTCTGTACCCCTTCCTTCTATCTTTATCGCCTGTCTGTACCCCTTCCTTCTATCTATATCGCCTGTCTGCACCCCTTCCATCTATATCGCCTGCCTGTTCCCCTTCCTTCTATCTATATCGCCTGTCTGTACCCCTTCCTTCTATCTATATCGCCTGTCTGTACCCCTTCCTTCTATCTATATCGCCTGTCTGTACCCCTTCCTTCTATCTATATCGCCTGTCTGTACCCCTTCTTTCTATCTATATCGCCTGTCTGTACCCCTTCCTTCTATCTATATCGCCTGTCTGTACCCCTTCCTTCTATCTATATCGCCTGTCTGTACCCCTTCTTTCTATCTATATCGCCTGTCTGTACCCCTTCCTTCTATCTATATCGCCTGTCTGTACCCCTTCCTTCTATCTATATCGCTTGTCTGTACCCCTTCCTTCTATCTATATCGCCTGTCTGTACCCCTTCCTTCTATCTATATCGCCTGTCTGTACCCCTTCCTTCTATCTATATCGTCTGTCTGTACCCCTTCCTTCTATCTATATCGCCTGTCTGTACCCCTTCCTTCTATCTATATCGCTGTAATACTACTGTATGTTCTGAGGATTTCGATTGCGTTAGGGCAATGACAACAGAGACGAGTTCTTGGTACAAGATGTTATATAATATGTCACCACGGTAGATACACAACGGGAATAAACACAGTAAAACAACACACAAAACGGAGCGAAGGGGATTCCCGGGGCCACGCACCGGACTCCCCCAGGGAGACCACCAGAGCGAACCCCTGTACAGGGACTGTCCGGCAATCAACCCCGGAAGGCCTAAATGTGCGGCAGCCGGTACACAAGGGGCAAGTGGTATAGTCCAGGAGTGTCCGTACGGGATGATTGTCCAGAGTGGTTACGAACCGGGCAGAGTGCTGATCAAAGACGGCAGACGGAGTCCGGGCACAGCTTGAAGAAAACCGGGTATGGTCCAGAGTCGGTCGGTAGAGTTTCAGGAGAATCCAAGGCAATCAGGAAGTAGAAACAGCAAAGCAGGAGCACACAGCAAGCAGTATACTCAGGCACTGGACTGGGCTGAGAGGCGGCCTTTTAAGCAGCTGGACAGGAAGTAGGGCAACAGAACCTTAAACTCCATGTTAACTGAGGGCAAGCTCATTCAAAAGAGAACTGGAAAACCTGGAAACCTGACATTACTCCCCCCCCCAGAGACGGCCTCAGGACGGATCAGGGCCCGGCTTGCCCGGGAACCGTCGATGAAACTGAGCGATCTTCCGGGGTGCCCGAATGTTACCCACCGGTTCCCAGGAATCGTCCTCGGGGGCGTACCCCTGCCAACGTACCAGATATTGAAGCCGACGACGATGGAGCCGGGAGTCAATAATGTCCTCAACCACGAACTGCTCCTCGCCGTCGACCATCACAGGCGGAGGAGGAGGCACAACACGACCACGAAACGTATTAGGGCAGACAGGTTTGAGGAGAGACACATGAAAGACCGGGTGTACCTTTAGATGGTGCGGCAACCGTAGCCGACAGGCCACAGGGCTCACGATCCCGGTGATCTTAAACGGACCGATGAATTTTTGTCCCAGCTTCTGCGAAGGAACACCCAATCTCAGGTTTTTGGTGGATAACCATACAGAGTCCCCTACCTTGTACATGGGTGCCGGTTTCCGGTGAGTGTCTGCCGACCTCTTGTAACGCTCCTGGGCCGTAGCCACAGTGTCCTTTAGAACCTCCAGATTCTGTCAAAGCTCTGTCAATCTGTCCTCCACCGCCGGCACCGAAACCGCAACCGGTGACCTAGGCAAAACATTCGGATGATAACCCAAGTTAGCAAAAAAGGGCGTTACCTTAGTGGAGCTGCTCTGAGTGTTGTTATAGGAGAACTCCGCCAACGGAAGCATCTTCAACCAATCGTCTTGGAGATGGCTGACATAACATCGAAGGTATTGTTCCAGGGTTTGATTCGTCCGTTCGGTTTGCCCATTTGTCTGAGGATGGTATGCAGAAGACAAACAGACATCAATCTGGAGTGCCGTACAAAAGCCCTTCCAGAACCTAGACGTGAACTGCACGCCCCGGTCAGAGATGATCTCGTCTGGTACCCCATGCAATCGGAATACGTTCTGGATAACCAAATCCACTGTCTCTGCGGCTGAGGGAAGACCGGTACACGGAATGAAGTGAGCAGCTTTAGTCAATCGATCCACCACCACTAAGATGGTATTGTGCCCGCCTGAGACTGGCAACTCCACAATAAAATCCATGGAGATAGACCCCCAAGGGCGAGATGGCACGGGTAACGGTTGGAGGAGTCCCGTAGGAGCCACACGAGGGACCTTGCACCGGGCACAAACCACGCATGAGTGGACATAGTCCTTTACATCCTTTAGACAGGTAGGCCACCAGAAAAAACGGCTCAGAAATTCCTGCGTCTTCTGTACCCCCCTATGACCAGCCAACACGGAGTCATGGACCAACTTGAGAACCCGAAGTCTTACGGCCTCCGGGACATAAATGCGTCGCTCTCTCAACCACACACCATTCCGAAGAACAAGAGTTACATCATTCGGGGGGGCAGCAAGAAATACGTCACCATCATAGGCCAGCTTGATGTCCTTCCACAAGTCCTGGTCCTGGATTACTCCAACGAAATTGGCATCCGATAACACGGTCTGAGACGGGGTTCCAGGCACGGAGTCCACGGCGTGGATTCGGGACAAGGCATCAGCTTTCCCATTACGTGAACCTGGACGGTATGTAACGACAAAATTGAATTGGTTAAGAAATAGGCTCCAACGGGCTTGCCGTGGAGACAGGCACCTGGCAGACTTAAGAAATTCCAGATTACGATGATCTGTGAGTACTATCACTTGCTGCGCGGCTCCCTGTAAGTGGTGTCTCCATTCCTTGAAAGCGGAAATAATCGCTAACAATTCCTTGTCCGCAATGTCATAGTTCCTTTCTGCAGGGGACAACCGGCGGGAAAAGAAAGCACACGGATGTAAGAGACTCTTGTCCCCAGTCCTTTGAGAAAGGATGGCCCCTAATGCGTAGTCGGAAGCGTCGACTTCCACGATAAAGGGAAGTGCGGGATTCGGATGTACCAATATAGGCGCTGAGGTAAAACAAACCTTGAGACGATGGAAGGCTTCCTGGGCCTGGGCGGACCACACAAACTTCTGTCCTTTCTTGGTTAACAGAGTGATGGGACGAACGATTTCTGAAAAATTACGGATAAAACGTCGGTAAAAGTTGGCAAAACCGACAAAGCGTTGTACCTCTTTGACGTTACCCGGTTCCGGCCAGTCCAGAATTGCTTGTATCTTGCCAGACTCCATGTTCAGTCCCTGAGGAGAGATGACATACCCTAAGAATTGTATCTGTGAGCAATGGAATTCGCATTTCTCCAGTTTAATGTACAGGTGATTTTCCCTCAGCCGGGTAAGTACGGTCTTGACGTGCTCCTGTTGTTCCTGTAAGGAATCAGAAAAGATTAGGATATCGTCCAGATAAATCACCATGAATTGGTCCATGATATCCCTAAAAATATCGTTAACTAGATGTTGGAAAGCCGCGGGAGCGTTACAAAGTCCAAAAGGCATCACTAGGTACTCAAAATGTCCATACCGACATCGGAACGCGGTCTTCCACTCGTCTCCGGGACGTATGCGAAGTAGATTATATGCCCCACGGAGATCCAATTTGGTGAATATTTTTGCCTGTTGGACCCTCTCCAATAGCTCAGGAATCAACGGTAACGGATACCGGTTCCGGATGGTTATTTTATTCAGTTCCCGGTAGTCAATACAGGGTCTCAGAGTCCCCTCTTTCTTTTTCACGAAAAAGATGGGTGCCCCTGCTGGTGAGGTAGACGGGCGAATAAATCCCTTGGCTAGGCTCTCATCAATGTATTCTTTTAGTGCTTCTAGCTCAGGTGCCGCCAACGGGTAGACATGGCCAAACGGAATCTCCGCCCCTGGAAGTAAGTCTATGGGGCAATCATACGGTCTATGCGGGGGAAGCCGATCGGCTTTTCTTTTGTCGCATATGTCAGCAAAGTCATCATAAACCGGGGGTAGAACAGGTACCTGTACAGTGCCCTCCGCATTCGGTGTTACTGGAACCGGAACAGTTGAACTAATGGTCGGACCACTCTGCGGTGGGAAGGTTATTTCCTTAGTTTCCCAATCGATGACCGGATTCGTAGACCGTAGCCACGGAATACCTAAAATAATCGGAAAATGAGGAGAAGAAATTATCATGAAAACAAGGGTCTCCTGCTGACCTGGCTTCATCACGCATTCTAGCGGTACCGTTTCCCGATCCACTGGTCCAGAGCTTAACGGAGATCCGTCTACCGTCTCCATGGTAACCGGTGAGGATCTTTGCTGAGTCCGGATACAGTGTTTCCTGGCAAAAGAGGAGTCCATGAAATTTCCCCCTGCCCCAGAATCTATCATTGCAGAGGTAGGTATTAGATGCCCCTCCCACCGGATCTGAATGGGGAGCGAGCAATGGGTATATTTCCCTTCTGAGTCCTTCGGTGAAGTTGACATTACAGTCAAGGGAAATACCGCATCCAAGTGCCCACTTGCCTCAGAGATATCGGACTCTGCGTCCGTGTTGTCACACTCTGCCATGGCTGCCAATACCTTATTTGGGCGATTCGGACGTTTCGGGCAGTCGATCAAGAAATGATCCGATTGACCGCAATAGAAACACAAACGCTCACGGAGCCGGTGTTCGCGACGTTCGTTGGTCTCTCGCTTTTGCAGAGAGTCCACTTGCATAGGAACGTCCTCGGCCTCCCGTGGTGTCCTGAGAGCGGGTTCTCTAGAAGGAAACGCAAAGTTGTTTACACGGTTTACAGCTGCCCATTTTTCCTGTCTACGCTCCGTCAAGCGGGTATCAATACGCACACAGTGCTGGAGAAACAGTTCAAACTCCCCTGGAGATTCGGAACGAGCTAACTCGTCCTTGATGGTACCGGACAAACCTTTTCTGAATACAGACAATAATGCATTGTTTCCCCAGTCGGTGTCTACCACTAACCTCTTGAACTCAGTGGCGTATTCAACGACAGAACGCTTTCCCTGACGTAAGGAAAGGAGAGCCGATTCAGCGGTAGCACGGCGATTCGGATCATCAAACATTTGCGCCATTGCGTTCAGAAAGTCATCCAGGTGATTTAAACGGATGTCCCGATTCTCTATCATAGGATTAGCCCAAGCCAGTGCTCGTGAGGTTAATAACATGATTATACATAACACTTTGGACCGGTCAGAACGGTAATAATCAGCATGTACATCAAAAAACAGTATGCATTGGTTCACAAATCCACGAAACTGACTACGATCACCATTGAAACGGAATGGGGGTAACCTAGGCATACCGGCAGCTGATACGGACGTAGTGGGGACGGCTTCCTGAGCCTCCACTCTGACTTGCAAATCCTGAATAGCCGGACCCAGTACCTGGTGATCATGGCCCAGCTGTGCCTCCACATCTCTGAGTTTAGTTTGCACCGCCTCCATCTCCTGCTGCAAGGAGTTGATCATGGAAAAGAGCTGATCTACTCGTGTCTCAGTCATTGCCCCAGCGAAATCCTCTTATGGCCTGAGTATAATGTAATACTACTGTATGTTCTGAGGATTTCGATTGCGTTAGGGCAATGACAACAGAGACGAGTTCTTGGTACAAGATGTTATATAATATGTCACCACGGTAGATACACAACGGGAATAAACACAGTAAAACAACACACAAAACGGAGCGAAGGGGATTCCCGGGGCCACGCACCGGACTCCCCCAGGGAGACCACCAGAGCGAACCCCTGTACAGGGACTGTCCGGCAATCAACCCCGGAAGGCCTAAATGTGCGGCAGCCGGTACACAAGGGGCAAGTGGTATAGTCCAGGAGTGTCCGTACGGGATGATTGTCCAGAGTGGTTACGAACCGGGCAGAGTGCTGATCAAAGACGGCAGACGGAGTCCGGGCACAGCTTGAAGAAAACCGGGTATGGTCCAGAGTCGGTCGGTAGAGTTTCAGGAGAATCCAAGGCAATCAGGAAGTAGAAACAGCAAAGCAGGAGCACACAGCAAGCAGTATACTCAGGCACTGGACTGGGCTGAGAGGCGGCCTTTTAAGCAGCTGGACAGGAAGTAGGGCAACAGAACCTTAAACTCCATGTTAACTGAGGGCAAGCTCATTCAAAAGAGAACTGGAAAACCTGGAAACCTGACAATCGCCTGTCTGTACCCCTTCCTTCTATCTATATCGCCTGTCTGTACCCCTTCCTTCTATCTATATCGCCTGTCTGCACCCCTTCCTTCTATCTATATCGCCTGCCTGTACCCCTAACTTCTATCTATATCGCCTGCCTGTACCCCTTCCTTCTATCTATATCGCCTGTCTGTACCCCTTCCTTCTATCTATATCGCCTGTCTGTACCCCTTCCTTCTATCTATATCGCCTGTCTGTACCCCTTCCTTCTATCTATATCGCCTGTCTGCACCCCTTCCTTCTATCTATATCGCCTGCCTGTACCCCTTCCTTCTATCTATATCGCCTGTCTGTACCCCTTCCTTCTATGTATATCGCCTGTCTGTACCCCTTCCTTATATCTATATCGCCTGTCTGACTGTACCCCTTCCTTCTATCTATATCGCCTGTCTGTACCCCTTCCTTCTATCTATATCGCCTGTCTGTACCCCTTCCTTCTATCTATATCGCCTGTCTGTACCCCTTCCTTCTATCTATATCGCCTGCCTGTACCCCTTCCTTCTATCTATATCGCCTGTCTGTACCCCTTCCTTCTATGTATATCGCCTGTCTGTACCCCTTCCTTCTATCTATATCGCCTGTCTGTACCCCTTCCTTCTATCTATATCGCCTGCCTATACCCCTTCCTTCTATCTATATCGCCTGTCTGTACCCCTTCCTTCTATCTATATCGCCTGTCTGTACCCCTTCCTTCTATCTATATCGCCTGCCTGTACCCCTTCCTTCTATCTATATCGCCTGCCTGTACCCCTTCCTTCTATCTATATCGCCTGTCTGTACCCCTTCCTTCAATCTATATCGCCTGTCTGTACCCCTTCCTTCTATCTATATCGCCTGTCTGTACCCCTTCCTTCTATCTATATCGCCTGTCTGTACCCCTTCCTTCTATCTATATCGCCTGTCTGTACCCCTTCCTTCTATCTATATCGCCTGTCTGTACCCCTTCCTTCTATCTATATCGCCTGTCTGTACCCCTTCCTTCTATCTATATCGCCTGTCTGTACCCCTTCCTTCTATCTATATCGCCTGTCTGTACCCCTTCCTTCTATCTATATCGCCTGTCTGTACCCCTTCCTTCTATCTATATCGCCTGTCTGCACCCCTTCCTTCTATCTATATCGCCTGTCTGTACCCCTTCCTTCTATCTATATCGCCTGTCTGTACCCCTTCCTTCTATCTATATCGCCTGTTTGTACCCCTTCCTTCTATCTATATCGCCTGTCTGTACCCCTTCCTTCTATCTATATCGCCTGTCTGTACCCCTTCCTTCTATCTATATCGCCTGCCTGTACCCCTTCCTTATATCTATATCGCCTGCCTGCACCCCTTCCTTCTATCTATATCGCCTGTCTGTACCCCTTCCTTCTATCTATATCGCCTGTCTGTACCCCTTCCTTATATCTATATCGCCTGCCTGCACCCCTTCCTTCTATCTATATCGCCTGCCTGTACCCCTTCCTTCTATCTATATCGCCTGCCTGTACCCCTTCCTTCTATCTATATCGCCTGTCTGTACCCCTTCCTTCTATCTATATCGCCTGTCTGTACCCCTTTCTTCTATCTATATCGCCTGTCTGTACCCCTTCCTTCTATCTATATCGCCTGTCTGTACCCCTTTCCTTCTATCTATATCGCCTGTCTGTACCCCTTTCCTTCTATCTATATCGCCTGTCTGTACCCCTTCCTTCTATCTATATCGCCTGTCTGTACCCCTTCCTTCTATCTATATCGCCTGTCTGTACCCCTTCCTTCTATCTATATCGCCTGTCTGCACCCCTTCCTTCTATCTATATCGCCTGTCTGACTGTACCCCTTCCTTCTATCTATATCGCCTGTCTGACTGTACCCCTTCCTTCTATCTATATCGCCTGTCTGTACCCCTTCCTTCTATCTATATCGCCTGTCTGCACCCCTTCCTTCTATCTATATCGCCTGTCTGACTGTACCTTTTCCTTCTATCTATATCGCCTGTCTGACTGTACCCCTTCCTTCTATCTATATCGCCTGTCTGTACCCCTTCCTTCTATCTATATCGCCTGCCTGTACCCCTTCCTTCTATCTATATCGTCTGTCTGTATCCCTTCCTTCTATCTATATCGCCTGCCTGTACCCCTTCCTTCTATCTATATCGCCTGCCTGTACCCCTTCCTTCTATCTATATCGTCTGTCTGTATCCCTTCCTTCTATCTATATCGCCTGCCTGTACCCCTTCCTTCTATCTATATCGCCTGCCTGTACCCCTTCCTTCTATCTATATCGTCTGTCTGTATCCCTTCCTTCTATCTATATCGCCTGCCTGTACCCCTTCCTTCTATCTATATCGTCTGTCTGTATCCCTTCCTTCTATCTATATCGCCTGCCTGTACCCCTTCCTTCTATCTATATCGCCTCTCTGTACCCCTTCCTTCTATCTATATCGCCTGTCTGTACCCCTTCCTTCTATCTATATCGCCTGTCTGCACCCCTTCCTTCTATCTATATCGCCTGTCTGTACCCCTTCCTTCTATCTATATCGCCTGTCTGTACCCCTTCCTTCTATCTATATCGCCTGTCTGCACCCCTTCCTTCTATCTATATCGCCTGCCTGTACCCCTTCCTTCTATCTATATCGCCTGCCTGTACCCCTTCCTTCTATCTATATCGCCTGTCTGTACCCCTTCCTTCTATCTATATCGCCTGTCTGCACCCCTTCCTTCTATCTATATCGCCTGTCTGTACCCCTTCCTTCTATCTATATCGCCTGTCTGTACCCCTTCCTTCTATCTATATCGCCTGTCTGTACCCCTTCCTTCTATCTATATCGCCTGTCTGCACCCCTTCCTTCTATCTAGATCGCCTGTCTGTACCCCTTCCTTCTATCTATATCGCCTGTCTGTACCCCTTCCTTCTATCTATATCGCCTGTCTGCACCCCTTCCTTCTATCTATATCGCCTGTCTGCACCCCTTCATTCTATCTATATCGCCTGTCTGTACCCCTTCCTTCTATCTATATCGCCTGTCTGCACCCCTTCCTTCTATCTATATCGCCTGTCTGACTGCACCCCTTCCTTCTATCTATATCGTCTGTCTGCACCCCTTCCTTCTATCTATATCGCCTGTCTGTACCCCTTCCTTCTATCTATATCGCCTGTCTGTACCCCTTCCTTCTATCTATATCGCCTGTCTGTACCCCTTCCTTCTATCTATATCGCCTGTCTGTACCCCTTCCTTCTATCTATATCGCCTGTCTGTACCCCTTCCTTCTATCTATATCGCCTGTCTGTACCCCTTCCTTCTATCTATATCGTCTGTCTGTACCCCTTCCTTCTATCTATATCGCCTGTCTGCACCCCTTCCTTCTATCTATATCGCCTGTCTGTACCCCTTCCTTCTATCTATATCGCCTGCCTGTACCCCTTCCTTCTATCTATATCGCCTGTCTGTACCCCTTCCTTCTATCTATATCGCCTGTCTGTACCCCTTCCTTCTATCTATATCGCCTGTCTGTACCCCTTCCTTCTATCTATATCGTCTGTCTGCACCCCTTCCTTCTATCTATATCGCCTGTCTGCACCCCTTCCTTCTATCTATATCGCCTGTCTGCACCCCTTCCTTCTATCTATATCGCCTGTCTGTACCCCTTCCTTCTATCTATATCGCCTGTCTGTACCCCTTCCTTCTATCTATATCGCCTGTCTGTACCCCTTCCTTCTATCTATATCGTCTGTCTGTACCCCTTCCTTCTATCTATATCGCCTGTCTGTACCTTTTCCTTCTATCTATATCGCCTGTCTGTACCCCTTCCTTCTATCTATATCGCCTGTCTGCACCCCTTCCTTCTATCTATATCGCCTGTCTGCACCCCTTCCTTCTATCTATATCGCCTGTCTGTACCCCTTCCTTCTATCTATATCGCCTGTCTGCACCCCTTCCTTCTATCTATATCGCCTGTCTGTACCCCTTCCTTCTATCTATATCGCCTGTCTGTACCCCTTCCTTCTATCTATATCGCCTGTCTGTACCCCTTCCTTCTATCTATATCGCCTGTCTGTACCCCTTCCTTCTATCTATATCGCCTGTCTGTACCCCTTCCTTCTATCTATATCGCCTGTCTGTACCCCTTCCTTCTATCTATATCGCCTGTCTGCACCCCTTCCTTCTATCTATATCGCCTGTCTGTACCCCTTCCTTCTATCTATATCGCCTGTTTGTACCCCTTCCTTCTATCTATATCGCCTGTCTGTACCCCTTCCTTCTATCTATATCGCCTGTCTGTACCCCTTCCTTCTATCTATATCGCCTGTCTGTACCTCTTCCTTCTATATATATCGCCTGTCTGTACCCCTTCCTTCTATCTATATCGCCTGTCTGTACCCCTTCCTTCTATCTATATCGCCTGTCTGTACCCCTTCCTTCTATCTATATCGCCTGCCTGTACCCCTTCCTTCTATCTATATCGCCTGTCTGTACCCCTTCCTTCTATCTATATCGCCTGTCTGTACCCCTTCCTTCTATCTATATCGCCTGTCTGAACCCCTTCCTTCTATCTATATCGCCTGTCTGCACCCCTTCCTTCTATCTATATCGCCTGTCTGTACCCCTTCCTTCTATCTATATCGCCTGTCTGTACCCCTTCCTTCTATCTATATCGCCTGTCTGTACCCCTTCCTTCTATCTATATCGCCTGTCTGTACCCCTTCCTTCTATCTATATCGCCTGTCTGTACCCCTTCCTTCTATCTATATCGCCTGTCTGTACCCCTTCCTTCTATCTATATCGCCTGTCTGTACCCCTTCCTTCTATCTATATCGCCTGTCTGTACCCCTTCCTTCTATCTATATCGCCTGTCTGCACCCCTTCCTTCTATCTATATCGCCTGTCTGTACCCCTTCCTTCTATCTATATCGCCTGTCTGTACCCCTTCCTTCTATCTATATCGCCTGTCTGTACCCCTTCCTTCTATCTATATCGCCTGTCTGCACCCCTTCCTTCTATCTATATCGCCTGTCTGTACCCCTTCCTTCTATCTATATCGCCTGTCTGTACCCTTCCTTCTATCTATATCGCCTGTCTGTACCCCTTCCTTCTATCTATATCGCCTGTCTGTACCCCTTCCTTCTATCTATATCGCCTGTCTGTACCCCTTCCTTCTATCTATATCGCCTGTCTGTACCCCTTCCTTCTATCTATATCGCCTGTCTGTACCCCTTCCTTCTATCTATATCGCCTGTCTGCTACCCCTTCCTTCTATCTATATCGCCTGTCTGTACCCCTTCCTTCTATCTATATCGCCTGTCCTGTACCCCTTCCTTCTATCTATATCGCCTGTCTGTACCCTTCCTTCTATCTATATCGCCTGTCTGTACCCCTTCCTTCTATCTATATCGCCTGTCTGTACCCCTTCCTTCTATCTATATCGCCTGTCTGTACCCCTTCCTTCTATCTATATCGCCTGTCTGTACCCCTTCCTTCTATCTATATCGCCTGTCTGTACCCCTTCCTTCTATCTATATCGCCTGTTACCCCTTCCTTCTATCTATATCGCCTGTCTGTACCCCTTCCTTCTATCTATATCGCCTGTCTGTACCCCTTCCTTCTATCTATATCGCCTGTCTGTACCCCTTCCTTCTATCTATATCGCCTGTCTGTACCCCTTCCTTCTATCTATATCGCCTGTCTGTACCCCTTCCTTCTATCTATATCGCCTGTCTGTACCCCTTCCTTCTATCTATATCGCCTGTCTGTACCCCTTCCTTCTATCTATATCGCCTGTCTGTACCCCTTCCTTCTATCTATATCGCCTGTCTGTACCCCTTCCTTCTATCTATATCGCCTGTCTGTACCCCTTCCTTCTATCTATATCGCCTGTCTGTACCCCTTCCTTCTATCTATATCGCCTGTCTGTACCCCTTCCTTCTATCTATATCGCCTGTCCTGTACCCCTTCCTTCTATCTATATCGCCTGTCTGTACCCCTTCCTTCTATCTATATCGCCTGTCTGTACCCCTTCCTTCTATCTATATCGCCTGTCTGTACCCCTTCCTTCTATCTATATCGCCTGTCTGTACCCCTTCCTTCTATCTATATCGCCTGTCTGTAACCCCTTCCTTCTATCTATATCGCCTGTCTGTACCCCTTCCTTCTATCTATATCGCCTGTCTGTACCCCTTCCTTCTATCTATATCGCCTGTCTGCTACCCCTTCCTTCTATCTATATCGCCTGTCTGTACCCCTTCCTTCTATCTATATCGCCTGTCTGTACCCCTTCCTTCTATCTATATCGCCTGTCTGTACCCCTTCCTTCTATCTATATCGCCTGTCTGTACCCCTTCCTTCTATCTATATCGCCTGTCTGTACCCCTTCCTTCTATCTATATCGCCTGTCCTGTACCCCTTCCTTCTATCTATATCGCCTGTCTGTACCCCTTCCTTCTATCTATATCGCCTGTCTGTACCCCTTCCTTCTATCTATATCGCCTGTCTGTACCCCTTCCTTCTATCTATATCGCCTGTCTGTACCCCTTCCTTCTATCTATATCGCCTGTCTGTACCCCTTCCTTCTATCTATATCGCCTGTCTGTACCCCTTCCTTCTATCTATATCGCCTGTCTGTACCCCCTTCCTTCTATCTATATCGCCTGCCTGTACCCCTTCCTTCTATCTATATCGCCTGCCTGTACCCCTTCCTTCTATCTATATCGCCTGCCTGTACCCCTTCCTTCTATCTATATCGCCTGTCTGTACCCCTTCCTTCTATCTATATCGCCTGTCTGTACCCCTTCCTTCTATCTATATCGCCTGCTCTGTACCCCCTTCCTTCTATCTATATCGCCTGTCTGTACCCCTTCCTTCTATCTATATCGCCTGTCTGTACCCCTTCCTTCTATCTATATCGCCTGTCTGTACCCCTTCCTTCTATCTATATCGCCTGTCTGTACCCCTTCCTTCTATCTATATCGCCTGTCTGCTACCCCTTCCTTCTATCTATATCGCCTGACTGTACCCCTTCCTTCTATCTATATCGCCTGTCTGTACCCCTTCCTTCTATCTATATCGCCTGTCTGTACCCCTTCCTTCTATCTATATCGCCTGTCTGCACCCCTTCCTTCTATCTATATCGCCTGTCTGCTGTACCCCTTCCTTCTATCTATATCGCCTGTCTGACTGTACCCCTTCCTTCTATCTATATCGCCTGTCTGTACCCCTTCCTTCTATCTATATCGCCTGCCTGTACCCCTTCCTTCTATCTATATCGCCTGTCTGTACCCCTTCCTTCTATCTATATCGCCTGCCTGTACCCCTTCCTTCTATCTATATCGCCTGCCTGTACCCCTTCCTTCTATCTATATCGTCTGTCTGTACCCTTCCTTCTATCTATATCGCCTGCCTGTACCCCTTCCTTCTATCTATATCGCCTGCTCTGTACCCCTTCCTTCTATCTATATCGCCTGTCTGTACCCCTTCCTTCTATCTATATCGCCTGTCTGCACCCCTTCCTTCTATCTATATCGCCTGTCTGTACCCCTTCCTTCTATCTATATCGCCTGTCCTGTACCCCTTCCTTCTATCTATATCGCCTGTCTGCACCCCTTCCTTCTATCTATATCGCCTGCCTGTACCCCTTCCTTCTATCTATATCGCCTGCCTGTACCCCTTCCTTCTATCTATATCGCCTGTCTGTACCCCTTCCTTCTATCTATATCGCCTGTCTGCACCCCTTCCTTCTATCTATATCGCCTGTCTGTACCCCTTCCTTCTATCTATATCGCCTGTCTGTACCCCTTCCTTCTATCTATATCGCCTGTCTGCACCCCTTCCTTCTATCTATATCGCCTGTCTGTACCCCTTCCTTCTATCTATATCGCCTGTCTGCACCCCTTCCTTCTATCTATATCGCCTGTCTGCACCCCTTCATTCTATCTATATCGCCTGTCTGTACCCCTTCCTTCTATCTATATCGCCTGCCTGTACCCCTTCCTTCTATCTATATAGCCTGTCTGTACCCCTTCCTTCTATCTATATCGCCTGTCTGTACCCCTTCCTTCTATCTATATCGCCTGTCTGTACCCCTTCCTTCTATCTATATCGTCTGTCTGTACCCCTTCCTTCTATCTATATCGCCTGTCTGTACCCCTTCCTTCTATCTATATCGCCTGTCTGTACCCCTTCCTTCTATCTATATCGCCTGTCTGTACCCCTTCCTTCTATCTATATCGCCTGTCTGTACCCCTTCCTTCTATCTATATCGCCTGTCTGTACCCCTTCCTTCTATCTATATCGCCTGTCTGTACCCCTTCCTTCTATCTATATCGCCTGTCTGTACCCCTTCCTTCTATCTATATCGCTGTCTGTACCCCTTCCTTCTATCTATATCGCCTGTCTGTACCACTTCCTTCTATCTATATCGCCTGTCTGCACCCCTTCCTTCTATCTATATCGCCTGTCTGTACCCCTTCCTTCTATCTATATCGCCTGTCTGACTGTACCCCTTCCTTCTATCTATATCGCCTGTCTGCACCCCTTCCTTCTATCTATATCGCCTGTCTGTACCCCTTTCCTTCTATCTATATCGCCTGTTTGTACCCCTTCCTTCTATCTATATCGCCTGTCTGTACCCCTTCCTTCTATCTATATCGCCTGTCTGTACCCCTTCCTTCTATCTATATCGCCTGTCTGTACCTCTTCCTTCTATATATATCGCCTGTCTGTACCCCTTCCTTCTATCTATATCGCCTGTCTGTACCCCTTCCTTCTATCTATATCGCCTGTCTGTACCCCTTCCTTCTATCTATATCGCCTGTCTGTACCCCTTCCTTCTATCTATATCGCCTGTCTGTACCCCTTCCTTCTATCTATATCGTCTGTCTGTACCCCTTCCTTCTATCTATATCGCCTGTCTGCACCCCTTCCTTCTATCTATATCGCCTGTCTGTACCCCTTCCTTCTATCTATATCGCCTGTCTGCACCCCTTCCTTCTATCTATATCGCCTGTCTGTACCCCTTCCTTCTATCTATATCGCCTGTCTGAACCCCTTCCTTCTATCTATATCGCCTGTCTGTACCCCTTCCTTCTATCTATATCGCCTGTCTGTACCCCTTCCTTCTATCTATATCGCCTGTCTGTACCCCTTCCTTCTATCTATATCGCCTGTCTGCACCCCTTCCTTCTATCTATATCGCCTGTCTGCACCCCTTCCTTCTATCTATATCGCCTGTCTGTACCCCTTCCTTCTATCTATATCGCCTGTCTGTACCCCTTCCTTCTATCTATATCGTCTGTCTGCACCCCTTCCTTCTATCTATATCGCCTGTCTGTACCCCTTCCTTCTATCTATATCGCCTGTCTGCACCCCTTCCTTCTATCTATATCGCCTGTCTGTACCCCTTCCTTCTATCTATATCGTCCTGTCTGTACCCCTTCCTTCTATCTATATCGCCTGTCTGTACCCCTTCCTTCTATCTATATCGCCTGTCTGCACCCCTTCCTTCTATCTATATCGCCTGTCTGTACCCCTTCCTTCTATCTATATCGCCTGTCTGCACCCCTTCCTTCTATCTATATCGCCTGTCTGCACCCCTTCCTTCTATCTATATCGCCTGTCTGTACCCCTTCCTTCTATCTATATCGCCTGTCTGTACCCCTTCCTTCTATCTATATCGCCTGTCTGCACCCCGTTCCTTCTATCTATATCGCCTGTCTGTACCCCTTCCTTCTATCTATATCGCCTGTCTGTACCCCTTCCTTCTATCTATATCGCCTGTCTGTACCCCTTCCTTCTATCTATATCGCCTGTCTGTACCCCTTCCTTCTATCTATATCGCCTGTCTGTACCCCTTCCTTCTATCTATATCGCCTGTCTGCTACCCCTTCCTTCTATCTATATCGCCTGTCTGTACCCCTTCCTTCTATCTATATCGCCTGTCTGCACCCCTTCCTTCTATCTATATCGCCTGTCTGTACCCCTTCCTTCTATCTATATCGCCTGTCTGTACCCCTTCCTTCTATCTATATCGCCTGTCTGTACCCCTTCCTTCTATCTATATCGCCTGTCTGTACCCCTTCCTTCTATCTATATCGCCTGTCTGTACCCCTTCCTTCTATCTATATCGCCTGTCTGTACCCCTTCCTTCTATCTATATCGCCTGTCTGTACCCCTTCCTTCTATCTATATCGCCTGTCTGCACCCCTTCCTTCTATCTATATCGCCTGCCTGTACCCCTTCCTTCTATCTATATCGCCTGTCTGTACCCCTTCCTTCTATCTATATCGCCTGTCTGTACCCCTTCCTTCTATCTATATCGCCTGCCTGTACCCCTTCCTTCTATCTATATCGCCTGTCTGTACCCCTTCCTTCTATCTATATCGCCTGTCTGTACCCCTTCCTACTATCTATATCGCCTGTCTGCACCCCTTCCTTCTATCTATATCGCCTGTCTGTACCCCTTCCTTCTATCTATATCGCCTGTCTGTACCCCTTCCTTCTATCTATATCGCCTGTCTGTACCCCTTCCTTCTATCTATATCGCCTGTCTGTACCCCTTCCTTCTATCTATATCGCCTGTCTGTACCCCTTCCTTCTATCTATATCGCCTGTCTGTACCCCTTCCTTCTTTCTATATCGCCTGTCTGTACCCCTTCCTTCTATCTATATCGCCTGTCTGTACCCCTTCCTTCTATCTATATCGCCTGTCTGTACCCCTTCCTTCTATCTATATCGCCTGTCTGTACCCCTTCCTTCTATCTATATCGCCTGTCTGTACCCCTTCCTTCTATCTATATCGCCTGTCTGCACCCCTTCCTTCTATCTATATCGCCTGCCTGTACCCCTTCCTTCTATCTATATCGCCTGTCTGTACCCCTTCCTTCTATCTATATCGCCTGTCTGTACCCCTTCCTTCTATCTATATCGCCTGCCTGTACCCCTTCCTTCTATCTATATCGCCTGTCTGTACCCCTTCCTTCTATCTATATCGCCTGTCTGTACCCCTTCCTTCTATCTATATCGCCTGTCTGCACCCCTTCCTTCTATCTATATCGCCTGTCTGTACCCCTTCCTTCTATCTATATCGCCTGTCTGTACCCCTTCCTTCTATCTATATCGCCTGTCTGTACCCCTTCCTTCTATCTATATCGCCTGTCTGTACCCCTTCCTTCTATCTATATCGTCTGTCTGCACCCCTTCCTTCTATCTATATCGCCTGTCTGTACCCCTTCCTTCTATCTATATCGCCTGTCTGTACCCCTTCCTTCTATCTATATCGCCTGTCTGTACCCCTTCCTTCTATCTATATCGCCTGCCTGTACCCCTTCCTTCTATCTATATCGCCTGTCTGCACCCCTTCCTTCTATCTATATCGTCTGTCTGTACCCCTTCCTTCTATCTATATCGCCTGTCTGTACCCCTTCCTTCTATCTATATCGCCTGTCTGTACCCCTTCCTTCTATCTATATCGCCTGCCTGTACCCCTTCCTTCTATCTATATCGCCTGTCTGCACCCCTTCCTTCTATCTATATCGCCTGTCTGTACCCCTTCCTTCTATCTATATCGCCTGCCTGTACCCCTTCCTTCTATCTATATCGCCTGTCTGTACCCCTTCCTTCTATCTATATCGCCTGCCTGTACCCCTTCCTTCTATCTATATCGCCTGTCTGTACCCCTTCCTTCTATCTATATCGCCTGTCTGTACCCCTTCCTTCTATCTATATCGCCTGTCTGTACCCCTTCCTTCTATCTATATCGCCTGTCTGTACCCCTTCCTTCTATCTATATCGCCTGTCTGTCTGTACCCCTTCCTTCTATCTATATCGCCTGTCTGTACCCCTTCCTTCTATCTATATCGCCTGTCTGTACCCCTTCTTTCTATCTATATCGCCTGTCTGTACCCCTTCCTTCTATCTATATCGCCTGTCTGTACCCCTTCCTTCTATCTATATCGCCTGTCTGCACCCCTTCCTTCTATCTATATCGCCTGTCTGCACCCCTTCCTTCTATCTATATCGCCTGTCTGCACCCCTTCCTTCTATCTATATCGCCTGTCTGCACCCCTTCCTTCTATCTATATCGCCTGTCTGCACCCCTTCCTTCTATCTATATCGCCTGTCTGTACCCCTTCCTTCTATCTATATCGCCTGTCTGTACCCCTTCCTTCTATCTATATCGCCTGTCTGTACCCCTTCCTTCTATCTATATCGCCTGTCTGTACCCTTCCTTCTATCTATATCGCCTGTCTGCACCCCTTCCTTCTATCTATATCGCTTGTCTGCACCCCTTCCTTCTATCTATATCGCCTGTCTGTACCCCTTCCTTCTATCTATATCGCCTGTCTGCACCCCTTCCTTCTATCTATATCGCCTGTCTGTACCCCTTCCTTCTATCTATATCGCCTGTCTGCACCCCTTCCTTCTATCTATATCGCCTGTCTGTACCCCTTCCTTCTATCTATATCGCCTGTCTGCACCCCTTCCTTCTATCTATATCGCCTGTCTGTACCCCTTCCTTCTATCTATATCGCCTGTCTGTACCCCTTCCTTCTATCTATATCGCCTGTCTGTACCCCTTCCTTCTATCTATATCGCCTGTCTGTACCCCTTCCTTCTATCTATATCGCCTGTCTGTACCCCTTCCTTCTATCTATATCGCCTGCCTGTACCCCTTCCTTCTATCTATATCGCCTGTCTGTACCCCTTCCTTCTATCTATATCGCCTGTCTGCACCCCTTCCTTCTATCTATATCGCCTGCCTGTACCCCTTCCTTCTATCTATATCGCCTGTCTGTACCCCTTCCTTCTATCTATATCGCCTGTCTGTACCCCTTCCTTCTATCTATATCGCCTGCCTGTACCCCTTCCTTCTATCTATATCGCCTGTCTGTACCCCTTCCTTCTATCTATATCGCCTGTCTGTACCCCTTCCTACTATCTATATCGCCTGTCTGCACCCCTTCCTTCTATCTATATCGCCTGTCTGCACCCCTTCATTCTATCTATATCGCCTGTCTGTACCCCTGTCTGTACCCCTTCCTTCTATCTATATCGCCTGTCTGTACCCCTTCCTTCTATCTATATCGCCTGTCTGTACCCCTTCCTTCTATCTATATCGCCTGTCTGTACCCCTTCCTTCTATCTATATCGCCTGCCTGTACCCCTTCCTTCTATCTATATCGCCTGCCTGTACCCCTTCCTTCTATCTATATCGCCTGTCTGCACCCCTTCCTTCTATCTATATCGTCTGTCTGTACCCCTTCCTTCTATCTATATCGCCTGCCTGTACCCCTTCCTTCTATCTATATCGTCTGTCTGTACCCCTTCCTTCTATCTATATCGCCTGTCTGCACCCCTTCCTTCTATCTATATCGCCTGCCTGTACCCCTTCCTTCTATCTATATCGCCTGTCCTGTACCCCTTCCTTCTATCTATATCGCCTGCCTGCACCCCTTCCTTCTATCTATATCGCCTGTCTGTACCCCTTCCTTCTATCTATATCGCCTGCCTGTACCCCTTCCTTCTATCTATATCGCCTGTCTGTACCCCTTCCTTCTATCTATATCGTCCTGTCTGTACCCCTTCCTTCTATCTATATCGCCTGTCTGCACCCCTTCCTTCTATCTATATCGCCTGTCTGTACCCCTTCCTTCTATCTATATCGCCTGTCTGTACCCCTTCCTTCTATCTATATCGCCTGCCTGTACCCCTTCCTTCTATCTATATCGCCTGTCTGTACCCCTTCCTTCTATCTATATCGCCTGTCTGTACCCCTTCCTTCTATCTATATCGCCTGTCTGTACCCCTTCCTTCTATCTATATCGCCTGTCTGTACCCCTTCCTTCTATCTATATCGCCTGTCTGTACCCCTTCCTTCTATCTATATCGCCTGTCTGTACCCCTTCCTTCTATCTATATCGCCTGTCTGTACCCTTCCTTCTATCTATATCGCCTGTCTGTCCCCCTTCCTTCTATCTATATCGCCTGTCTGTGCCCCTTCCTTCTATCTATATCGCCTGCCTGTACCCCTTCCTTCTATCTATATCGCCTGTCTGTGCCCCTTCCTTCTATCTATATCGCCTGCCTGTACCCCTTCCTTCTATCTATATCGCCTGTCTGTGCCCCTTCCTTCTATCTATATCGCCTGTCTGTACCCCTTCCTTCTATCTATATCGCCTGCCTGTACCCCTTCCTTCTATCTATATCGCCTGTCTGTACCCCTTCCTTCTATCTATATCGCCTGCCTGTACCCCTTCCTTCTATCTATATCGCCTGCCTGTACCCCTTCCTTCTATCTATATCGCCTGTCTGTACCCCTTCCTTCTATCTATATCGCCTGCCTGTACCCCTTCCTTCTATCTATATCGCCTGCCTGTACCCCTTCCTTCTATCTATATCGCCTGTCTGTACCCCTTCCTTCTATCTATATTCGCCTGTCTGTACCCCTTCCTTCTATCTATATCGCCTGTCTGTACCCCTTCCTTCTATCTATATCGTCTGTCTGTACCCCTTCCTTCTATCTATATCGGCCTGTCTGCACCCCTTCCTTCTATCTATATCGCCTGTCTGTACCCCTTCCTTCTATCTATATCGCCTGTCTGTACCCCTTCCTTCTATCTATATCGCCTGCCTGTACCCCTTCCTTCTATCTATATCGCCTGCCTGTACCCCTTCCTTCTATCTATATTGCCTGTCTGTACCCCTTTCCTTCTATCTATATGCCTGTCTGTACCCCTTCCTTCTATCTATATCGCCTGTCTGTACCCCTTCCTTCTATCTATATCGCCTGCCTGCACCCCTTCCTTCTATCTATATCGCCTGTCTGTACCCCTTCCTTCTATCTATATCGCCTGCCTGTACCCCTTCCTTCTATCTATATCGCCTGCCTGTACCCCTTCCTTCTATCTATATCGCCTGTCTGTACCCCTTCCTTCTATCTATATCGCCTGTCTGTACCCCTTCCTTCTATCTATATCGCCTGTCTGTACCCCTTCCTTCTATCTATATCGCCTGTCTGTACCCCTTCCTTCTATCTATATTGCCTGTCTGTACCCTTTCCTTCTATCTATATCGCCTGTCTGTACCCCTTCCTTCTATCTATATCGCCTGTCTGTACCCCTTCCTTCTATCTATATCGCCTGCCTGTACCCCTTCCTTCTATCTATATCGCCTGTCTGTACCCTTTCCTTCTATCTATATCGCCTGTCTGTACCCCTTCCTTCTATCTATATCGCCTGTCTGTACCCCTTCCTTCTATCTATATCGCCTGCCTGCACCCTTCCTTCTATCTATATCGCCTGTCTGTACCCCTTCCTTCTATCTATATCGCCTGTCTGTACCCCTTCCTTCTATCTATATCGCCTGTCTGTACCCCTTCCTTCTATCTATATCGCCTGTCTGTACCCCTTCCTTCTATCTATATCGCCTGTCTGTACCCCTTCCTTCTATCTATATCGCCTGTCTGTACCCCTTCCTTCTATCTATATCGCCTGTCTGTACCCCTTCCTTCTATCTATATCGCCTGTCTGTACCCCTTCCTTCTATCTATATCGCCTGTCTGTACCCTTCCTTCTATCTATATCGCCTGTCTGTACCCCTTCCTTCTATCTATATCGCCTGTCTGTACCCCTTCCTTCTATCTATATCGCCTGCCTGTACCCCTTCCTTCTATCTATATCGCCTGTCTGTACCCCTTCCTTCTATCTATATCGCCTGTCCTGTACCCCTTCCTTCTATCTATATCGCCTGTCTGTACCCCTTCCTTCTATCTATATCGCCTGTCTGTACCCCTTCCTTCTATCTATATTGCCTGTCTGTACCCTTTCCTTCTATCTATATCGCCTGTCTGTACCCCTTCCTTCTATCTATATCGCCTGTCTGTAC